>NC_056746.1:1527253530-1527403530 GCF_019279795.1 Protopterus annectens
TCTATGAAACAACTTCAAGGTATCATTGAAACAAGTATAAAACTAAAATAATTGATTTTTTTTCTTATGCCTGTGACATAGAATTTAAAATATGTTTGTGCTTTCTTAGCAGTGTCTCACATCTGTAAAAATGTTCTTTTTTAACAAAAAAAGCCGCTACCCTTTTGATTACTTTGCAATAGTATACAATGCCATTCCAGAGTACCCTACATGTAAAAGTCAGTATACCTCGCATGTAAAATCAGTATCAGCTTTCACATTACAGTAAAATTACATATTTTTACCTGTTATTATCCCCTCATTTTCTTTTGTAGTAAAGAAAAATAACAAACATGAGAAAAAAAAACTGGAATGTCCCAGATACTAAGCTGTTTTATCTTGAACAACTTGAATGTCTGATGTAGAAAAAAAATAACAGAACTAGATAATCCATACTGTAAGTCTAATATTGGGAAAGTCAGCATTATGTATACAGTTATTCGTGCTCCGTTATCTCAGAACATAAACACAAGTAAAAACATATGTGGTGTTCCCGTCTAGTAGTGTGGAACCTGTGTTAGCTCTATATTGTTTAAAGAAAAAAAAATGATAATTTATCTTTTTAACTGCACAGTAAGAATGCTGTTTTGAAATTAGCAAGTTGATAATGAACATCTGTTGCTTATTAACTTAGGAGAAAAGGTGGTATCAGAGTCTGACAGTTTAAGGGGGAAAAAATCATCCTGTACTCAATTAACTCACTGATGGCAGTGTAAAATCAGTTTTTTGTACATCAGCTTATGAAAACGTTGCAAACTGAATGTAAACCCCTTTATTGTAAGATGGTTTGGCAACTGGCTCTCAAACTGGGCACACACTATTAAAATGGGTGACTCCACATCAACCAGCAGACCTGTCACCAGCTGGGTGCCATAAGGGTTAGTGCTGGGCCCCCTACTGTTTAGTATGTACTTCTTAGAAGTTCAGGCGAAAAATAAGGGGTTGTGACTGACCAAGTTGCCGAGCTACTGCAAACTAGGTGCAATTATTCAATCCCCAAATGATGTCAGTATACTCCAGGAAGGTCTTGCACACGACGACGACTGGTGTCTTAGTCATGGTCTCCAATAAGCCTAACCAATAAGTACATTCTTTTCATGTCTGCTATACAAATCCTTTTTCCAATGTTGCCTTTTTCATCTAAATCTACAATTGGTTTATTGTATCCATCCAGATCTGACCTTTGTGTTTTTATTTCTAAGAGCTTGAATCCATAGTTCTGACATCTCTTCTACCCATAAATCCCCCCAGTCCTTAAGTTACTCCAGATCTCCTTTGCTGCTTGACTTGTCAAGAAGTGTTATTTGAGAACTCTGCTGTGGTGCTCAGATAAGTTGGGATTTTTTTGCCGATTTCATTTATTTTATCTGCTCAATCTTAGCAGGCTGTGGAGCACTTTTTTTCCTTTCTAAGGAGCTTGTCTCCTTTCCCACCTTCCCTACCAGAAAAAAACACTTTTTATTATTATTATTTTTGTGTATGCTAGGTCGATATTCATTTGTCTTATACTGTTGTTCCTATTGGGACTTTGCTGAAAAGCGATTGTACTTTATTAGTGATTGTTGCTCTGTTTTTTGTGGTTGTTAGAGTTTACTGGTGCTTATATTTTTGACATGTCTGACAAGCCTGCTGGGTTCAAAAAAGGTACAAATTCTGAGCACAAGATCAAACCCTAAAATTTGCACTCCATCTGTGTACTGCCTTGGAGTTTCACATTTAGAGTACAATTGTGAAACTTGCTCTTCTTTTGGATCCAGGGCTTTGCAAGGGCACCATAATAAACTGGTTTTGAAGGGCCTTATTTCCACCCAAGCAGGAGGTTCAGTTCCTTTCTCTTCTGAAACACTGTCTCCATCTTCTAAGAAGTCAGTTATAAACCTAAGGTGCTCAAGTAAGGAGAGGGAGCAGGAAAATAGAGTTGAGAAACCCAGAAAAAGGTCTCCAAATCTGTTGGACCAGTCTGGTCCAGATTCGAGCACCCAAAAATGCTTAGATCAACCTACTTTGGAAGTTCTTCCTATCTGTTTACCATCTCCATCCCTTCGTTTCTCCCTGGCACCAGGTAGCCTGAGGCTTTACTCATCCTCTTTGTGGGAGAAACATCAACAATTATCTCAACTGCCATTAGTGGCTTCATCTTTTAGGTCCTTTGGGTCATCAAGGATTCTGTTGGAAGCAGACGTTGACAGGATGAAGTGGAAATTTCTTCAGACACAGATCCAGGTAGGGGTCCTCCTGGGTCCTACTGCTTTGGTGGCTTTGGGCATGGACCCTACTGAACTATCAGTCTGCCCTGTTCTGGTCTGAAGTTTGGATTCAACACCCATCAACCCGTGCTTCTCCCTTTGAACACCCATGTCAGAGCTGACAGCATAATTGACTTCAACTCTGATGAGTTTCCCTCACTGTCGGTCAACTTGAGCCTTGCCTGATCGGCATGAGTCTTGGAGCCAAAGCTTTGGAGTTGAGACTTTGTGTTGTGTTTGACTCCAATGTTTTTATTGCCTTCCTTGCCCCTTGATTCTTCAGCTTTGAGCAGGTCAGTGCCATTGTCTGCTTTGGAACAAAGTTGGATCAGAGCTGGGGATATTCCATTCCTGTTCTCCTAGGGACAGAGGTGGTGCTATGTTGGCTTGAGCTTCGGCATTGGCTTTCAAGACATTTGAGAGGGACCACTCAAGATCCATGTAAGAGGTGGCTCTGTCTTGCTTGGATTTGCTCTGACCTCTTGTGGATCCTGTTACCATGCCCGCTCATCCTGTTCAACATGGACAGTCAGCCTTTGTCAGCTGTGGGAGATCTTGCCTGGTGAGCTACCCTTCTGATTCTGATCCTTCTCCAGAAGGCCCTGTGGGGGAGAGACTGAGGAAACTGGCCTATGAGAGAAGGCTGTTGGACTCGTCTCCAGATTCCGTTACAGAAGACACTGACTTCGATGATGGGGAGGGTTCCTTATAATCTCCTCTGGAAGACATCTCTTTTGGAGACTTTCTACACTTCATGAAGTAGAGATGGTTTGGTCCACTGAAGCCCACTTTTCAGAGCAGTTGGTGTTCAGGGCCCCCTCTTTTACCTCCTAGGTGGTCCACCCCTTTGATGAGCTAATAGACCTGGTCTCTTAGTTGGCCTGGAAGGAACCAGACATGGTGAAGCTTCTCTCAAGCAAGATCTTAGAGACCATTAGGAATAAGTTCCACTGGAGCAAAATTCCCTCAGTAGATGCCATAGTTGTTGCAGCAGCCACAAGAAAGTTCATCCCCCTAATAGAGAATCTAGGGCTCTGGATGGATTTGGGAAATGAGCATAACTTCAGTGATATTTGCACACAGAGAGCTAAACTACTTGGATCATATGACTCAGTTCCAGAGGCACTGGACAAAGGAAGTGTCAAAATCCCTCTCAGATAACCTGTGTGGGGACATCCTGAAATCAGTGAAATCTCATCTTTCTATCCTTCAATCCATGACTAATGTGACTGTTTATCTGCTTTCTAACACAGCTGATGGCACAGCAAGGGCAGGAGGCACCGGCATTGTTCTCTGCCGACATGCCGGGATGCGCCTTTGCAATTTTGAGGGAGGCGTCAAGACATCCTTTATCAATGCCTTTTTTGATGGTTCGACCCACTTTGGATCCAAGGTAAAAGAAACACTTACCAGAAGTAATTTTTCCACCCCGCAAGGGACCTTTTCCCAAAACCAAAAGGGTGTAAAGAAGTTTTAGTTTTGAAAATCCCAAGAATATCTTGCCTGGACTGCCTTGACACTAGACAGCCTTGAAATTGACTCCATGGTATCTACAGTTTTCACAATGTCCAGAGATGCCTGACTGTCTGCTTCAGTCATTCAGATTTTGTCATCCTCACAAAAAACAAATTCCGGGAAGGTCTATCTTAGCAAATGGAATAGGTTTGCAGTTGGTATAGATTTTTCCACCCCACAAAGGACCTTTTCCCAAAACCAAAAGGGTGTAAAGAAGTTATGGTTTTAAAAATCCTAGGGTCTTGGCAAGTATGCTTCTTCTGACAAACCCATTCCAGAGAAGGCAGTAAATTTAACAGACATCACACACCCCCCCCCCCCCAGGGGCAGAGGCAGGCTGTAGAACCAAGGGTTTTAAGGTGCCTTTACAGAGAAACCCCTTCAGTGCTCTTGAATAGTCACCCAACTGCTGCACTCCAGAGGCAGTTGCGGGCACTTATCCCTGCTGCCTTGAGCCTGGCAGGCCATCACCCAAGATTCCTGAGAGCAGAGGATAATCACCAGGGGTAAATGATTCCCTTTGTTTCCAGTCCTCAGAAGACTAATAGAATTCCTGACTTTCTACCCAGTCAGATGGAATTGGCAGGTGCAGCACTGGCAGCAAAGCTGCTAGGAAAGACAGTAATGCAGTAGGTCTCACCAAACCAACAAATATCCAGAGTCTATTCAAGGTTCTTTTTAGTTTTGAAAAAAGGTGGGACCTCAGGCCCTTTCTGGACCTAAGTTAACTCAACCAGTTTGTAAAACCAATGAAGTTCTGGATGGTCATAGTTCAGTTCATATTTGCTCGCTATATCTCCAGGATATGTACTATCACATCAAGATAGCAACGCAGTCTAGGAGACTACTTTGTTTGTGGCTGGGAGCTAGCCATTTTCAGTCCAGGGTACTGCCATTAGGTCTCATGACAGTCCCCAGGGTATTCATCAAATTCATGGCAGTTGTGGCAGCCTCTCTCAGGTTGCAAGGGTTCCATGAGTTCCCATATTTAGATGACTAGGTGTTCATTGCGTCAGCCAGGGATCTATTAATTTGGTGCAGGGACATCTTGCTCTCCCTCACTTCACATTTGAAGATAAGCATCAGTCTTGTCAAAAGTCAGCTGTCTACACAGAAGTTATTAATCAGATGCCAGCTGGACTCAACTACTCAGATTGCCAGATTCCCACAATACAGAATCATATCTCTGTATTAGATGGCTTCAGAGGTCCCCCATCATCCTACCCCCCCCCCCCCTTCAGAGGAAACTCATTCTTTGGCTTCTGGGCTCAATAGCTGCTTTGATCACACTAGGGACTTGGGCAAGGTTCTACATGACAGACCTGTAGTAGACTCTTTCTGTTCAGTGGTCCTTGATGTCTCTCTCCCTTCATGCACCAGTACGTCTCACACCAATATGCAGGAAACACGTCACCTATAGTCACTACCACCCAGTAACCACCATAATCATGGATACTTCCCTTCTGGGGTGGGAGTTGGGGTGCATTTTGAAGGGAAGATGATTGAAGGTTCCTGGTCTATGACAGAGACCAGTTTTCACATCAGTGTCTTAGGAATGAGGGCAGTCCTCCTAGAATTGCCAGGCATTTTAGGTCTACCTTCCCAAGGATGTGATTCCATCCATATGGACAACATAGCCATGGTCTGGTGTATCAGCAAACTGGCAGGGGGACCCATTCATATACACTGTGCAAGGAAGCAATGTGAGTGTGGCAGTAGGTAATGTCTTCCTTGTGCTTTCTAGTAGCAGTGCACATCCCAGGGATTTGGAGTCTACTGGTAAACAAGTTGAGCAGATCTATTTTACTATACCATGAGTAGTCCACTCAGTCAGTAACAACATTGATTTTCAGTTGCTGGAGCCAACCTTGCTGTGATATTTACACTTCTCTCCTAAACAACAAATGCAGGCAGTACTTTGCCCTGATCCCTCCACAGGGACAGTCACAGATGCTCTGGTCCACAATTGGCACTTGGGTCTCCTTTATGCATTTCTGCCGTTCCTCCAGATAAGATTTCATCAGAAATTCGGAAGGTGCATGGCCAAAATTATTTTCATTGTCCATTTTTGGTCCTGGCAAGTTTGTTCCCTTTTCTATGAAGTCGTCTGATATATCCTTCATGGGTGTTGGATCTGCATCCAGATCTTCTCCTTCACCCATTCTACCCATCTCACTGAGACTAAAGACCCTGAAACTGACTGCATGGTATCTCCAGTTTTAATGGTGACCAGGATTGTCTGCTTCAGTCATTCATATTTTGTCATTCTCACAAAAACAAATAACCATGAAGGTCTACCTTAGCAAATGAAGACGTTTTACCATATGAGCCTGTTCCAGAAGTCTGGATACTTTTCTGATCCTCTTCTATCTGTTTTAGACTTCTTGGAAGAGTTGTTTCACAATGGTTCCAGTTTCTCAGCTATCAAAATCATGTTAGCAGCCATTTCCAATTTTCACATGGGACAGAATCTTCCATTGCTTCCTTAAAAATTTACAAAGCCCTTTTGAAGGAAACTTTCCTCTTAAGATCTCCAATCAGGGATCTGCTTCCTCCATGGGACATTACTGTCATACTGCAGGATCTCACTAGAGCTACTTTGGTCCTGCTTCCTCCATGGATCTAAATTGTCTTACCTGGAAGATGAGCTTTTTAGTAGTTATCATGTCTACTACGAGGATTTCTGTATTACAAGCACTGTCTTGTAAACCTCTGTATCTTGTTTTTTTTCATAAAAACAGAGTATCTTTGTGAACTAATTCTCATTTCTTTCCAAAAGTGACCTCTGAGGTAAATCTTAATTGAGCAATTAATTTACTAGTATTCTTCCCGAACTTCTCTTACAAAGGGGAATATAATCTTTTACTGGGTGTACATCATCAACATCCGCAATGGTGCAGCGGTAGCGTTGTTGCCTCACAGCAAGAAGTTCTCCCGTTCCATTCTCGGCTGGAGTGCGGTGAGTGCCTTCTGTGTGGAATCTGCATGTCCTCCCCGCAGTTGAGTGGGCGTTTGAAAGACATGCGTAAATGGGTGTGCCTTCGTCGAAGGTTGAAATTTGAGCTGCCACCTCAGCGTTCGTGAAAATCTACTGCCAATCATTAGCGGACCGGAGTTCCGCTGTGGCACCCCCTAACCGGGAAAGGCCGAAAGACAACAACAACAACTGGGTGTTCATCATCAACTTGGATTTTATTTGCGTCATACGAAGGATATCAGAAAGTCTGACCAGCTTTTTCTCTCTTTCTCCAAGGCTAAATTGGGACAAAGAATTTCTGAAGTAACATTGTCCAGTTGCCTTTTTAACTGCATTACTTTTGTTTATAACAAAATGGGATTAATCTTACCTGGCAAACCAAAGGCACCTTCAGCTAGACTGGTGGCTACCATTACTGCTTTTATGGCTAGAGTTCCCAATGATGAGATTTGTGCTGCAGCTACTTGGTCTAGAGTTCATATCTTTGTGTTGCATTAAAGGTCAGATGTACAAGCCAGGTCTCATACATCTTTGGCTCCACCATACACTGGAATATAGGTTCATAGGTAGGTACTGGGCTATCTGCCTGAAGGCATATATTAGCCCAGCCATGTTGTGCGGTATTCACCGCCCCTTTGGTTAGTTCCCTAGGCCCTTGATCTAGCAGCTAGTACCCTTGGCCCCTATCTAGTAGAGCTGTTGGTATGATCCCTGGTGTGAACTTTACCCATCCACGCGTCAAGGTTCCTCTTGAAGAGTGATAGTGAGGGGCTCTGTCTTATGTAGATTGGGACCTTGTTCCATAGCAAGGGAAGTCTTTGCGAAGGGAATCTATCCCTCCAGCATGTTCTATTCATTGTTGTGCTGAGGTTTATATCCCTAGAGCGTGTAGCTCGAGTGGATTTGGTTTTGCTAAGATGGAGCATTTTCAACAATTCTGGGTTGGACATGGCTCTGTATGTTAGACAGAGATCGCCTCTGGCGGTATGCAACAGAGAAAAGCCTTCGTTTTTTCAGTCGTGCTGCATAGGGCAACTGTTTGAGGCCAGTAATCCTCTTAGTGAGGTACCTCTGCGGTCTCTCCAGCTGCTGGAGATGCCTCGCCAGGTACATTCCAGTTGGTGTATTGTACTCAATAATGGGTCTGATGGGGGAAGAGTAGAGGGGCACCACTACATCCTTAGATCTTGATGTGAACCCTTTCATGATCAGATGGGTCACATAGAAGAATTTTCTAACCACCTTGGCAACATGGTTATCAAAGGAAAGCTGACTGTGTACTTGGGTCCCTAGATCCCTTATTACTACTTCAGATTTCAGGGGGTTATTTTCTATGTGGTAGTTCGCGGGTACTCTGTTTTTTCCAAAGGGGATTACTAACCATTTTTTAGCATTTAGCTTGAGACCATGGCTTTGACACCATGCATCAGTCTCATTAAGGCCCTTCTGGAGGATATCCATGTCGGCCGGAGACTCTATTATAGCACCCAGTTTGCAGTCGTCTGCAAACTTGGACAGCCACAGCCCTTCAGTGCTTGCCTGTACTTCTGAGAAGTATGTGCCAAACAGGAGGGACACCAGGACAGAGCCTTGAGGCACACCGCTTGTTACTGGTCTGGATTCGGACATAGATCCTGCTACTCTTACTTTGTGGGATCTGTCTGAGAGCCAGTTTGCGATCCATCTTGTGATGCAAGGGTTTATGCCCAGGTTGGTGAGTTTATCAATAATACCCGAATGGGGAATGGTGTAGAATGCTTTAGCAAGGTCAAGGTAAGCCGTGTGTACCTCCTTTCCCTTATCTGTAGCCTGAGTAACTGTCTCAAAGAAGTCCACCAGGTTCAGGAGGCATGATCTGCCCTTGACAAAGCCGAACTGTGTGGGGTCAAGTGTTTGGAGGTTCCCAATCTCTCCATTTATGAGTTCCATAATGATTTGCTCCATTGCCTTACAGATCAGACTGGTCAGGCTTATTGGTCAGTATTTCCCAGGGTCGGTTGTGGGCCCACCCTTGTGCAGCGGAACCACCATTGTTGTGCGCCATTCTATGGGCACATATCCTGTCGAGAGGCTGAAACTGAACAGGGTATTCAGATGCGGGGTTAATTCATTTTGAAGCTCGCGTATGACACAGCCCGGGACACCATCTGGTCCCATGGAGGCAGTGTTTTTAGCTTTAGATAGAGCCTTATTAACCAACATATCAGTAATAATTGGAGTTACACAATCCCCTGGAATAGTAATAGGCCCAGTAGGTGGTGGTGGTGGTGGGGGGGGAATTTGCACTGAACCTGTCAGCCAAGATGTTGTTCCAGTTTGTACTAGCTTACAACAGACCTGAGTGTTGCCATTTAGGTTTTTGATGTAACCATAGAAGGCCTTATGGTTATCCTTGGCAACTTTTTTTTTGAAATTGGCTTTAGTTGACTTGATGAGTGCCCTCAATTTCTTACTAAAGCTGATCAGGGATGATTTTTCTTCTTGAGATTTGGCCTTTTTTTGTATAAGTCTCCTCCTTTTATTGTATAGTTTGCTTATGGCCGGGGTCCACCAGACTTCTTGCTTGAGGAAGGAGTCTTGGTTTTATTTGGGATAGCATGGTACATGCAATCCTGAAGATGTATATAAAGTGCCTTGGTGTAGGATTCTGCATCCTGGATATAATTATCCTTCTGCAATGGAATAATGAAGCTTTCCACTTCTGACGCAAGTAGTTTGAAGTTTGCGTTGGAAAGTTTTTTTACAATGGTTTCTTTGACTGGGGGAGGTGGAGGGGTGAGGATGTCTAGGGTTATCAGTTTATGGTCTGATCTGACCAGAGAGGGAGTGATAACAGGTATGGCACAATGGGCGCCCATATTTGTGTTGACTAAATCCAATATGTTGCCCCTCTAGTGGGAGAACATACCAGTTGTTCAAAGGCATTTGAATTTATAAATTCTATGAACCGCTGGGCATAGGAGTTAGAACTGTGGTAGTTCACCCAGTCTATACCAGGGTAGTTAAAAATCACCCAAAATTATGGTGTTGGGTAGGACATTTATATTTTCCAATGCCTCAAGAAATGCTGAGTGAGCATCTTGGGACATGGTTGGGTGATCTATAACAGGCTATGACTTGAAATGTGGTTTTGCCTGCTGATAGTTGCGCATGGATGATCTCTGGGGGATCATGCTGCGCCACTAACCTGGAGATGTGGGTATCCTTGATGGATATGGATACAACTCCGCCCTTTGTACTGCGATCCGGTAACTGAGGCCGGAAGGTATGATATGAATTGTAACCTGGTAGTGCTGGGGTGCTCCTTCTTTGGGACCACCTGGGTGTTTTGAGTAACTTGAGATTCTGTCCCAGGCACTGAATCAAATGTAAAAGCCAACATCAGTTATGAAAGTTATGTATTTACCATACTGCTAAATCCATGTTGTCTCATTTTGTCTCATTCAACATCCCTCCCTCTGTTGCGCTATCCTAAATTGTCACTTTCACATTCTTAGCTGACTGGTTGGACCCGACCAGAGGATTGTCTTTTAGATAACCTTTCACTCTTGTACATCTTTGTGATTTAGATGGGTCAGTTTGCCAGGCATGTGTTGTGTTACGTTATGGTTACTAACAAGAAAACTTGATCTTATATAGTCAGATTGATTAGGGGAATTGTGGGTAGAGGAGTCAGAGCCCTGGATCCAAGCTCTTGAAAAAAGTGCCAAGGTCAGATGTGGACAGATCTGGTAACCCCGTCATTGAACAGGCTGAAGCAAGACAAGTTTGCTCTAGTGTTATATAAGTACATAGCTTTCATTTCTGTATGTTCATTAAAGTTTTCTTCCTGTTTCATGATGGCTAGTTTTCACAATTTCACATTCAGTAAATTTTCTTTTCTCCGTTTAATGATAAGTACTTTATTAGCTGACTTTTACATCATCCAGTTAACTTCCCTTTCCTGTTTAGATGACAGCTTAAATCTTTCTACAGTTCTCAAAAGTTTCTCATCTCTGGCTGCATACTTTCTAAACAGCCTGCTCTACCTGATTGTTGTTGTTTGTCTTTCGGCTTTTCCCGGTAAGGGGTCGCCACAGCGGAACTCCGGTCCACTAATGATTGGCAGTAGATTTTTACGAAACGCCGAGGTGCCAGCTCGACGCTCAACCTTCAACGAAGGCACGCCCATTTACGCATGCATGTCTTTTGAACGCTACCCAACCGCGGGGAGGACATGCAGACTCCACACAGAAGGCACTCCCAAGCCCAGCCGAGAATCGAACGGGAGAACCTCTTGCTGTGAGGTAACACTACCGCCGTACCACCACGGCATGCTCTACCTGATAATTATGCATAATAAGCAGAAATAGCTATGTTTCCTTATTGAACTTGTATAGCCTTATATTATTACTTGCTTAACAATACCCCTGCTCAACGGAACATGGTTATAGTATTATATGCCTAACAGTACCCCAATTCTAAAAGACATGCTGTTGGTGTAAGCAACACCTGTGCTTATAGATAGGACTTACATGGAAAACAAGTCTTTTGGACTCTAGCCTCAAGTTGCAACTTAAAAATTAACAGAGCATAGTTATGCTTTCCTATTTTAATTTGCACAGAGGTAGTAGCAACAATGTTTAAAATAATTTCACTTGAAGAAATCTACCTTTACACTTCTAACAGTTCTCTCTAACAGTGATAAGGTGACTTCTTTGGATCTTGAAGATATCCTCTTTGAAATTAGCTGAGGCAGATAGAAGGATTTCCTGATTGCTGCACCAACATAATGACTGACAGAGAGAGTTGTTCAAGTAAGTACCAAGTCTCTTATGACTGTATCTGTCTGAAGAGGAGTATCCACATGTAACATGTGAGGTAGAAGCATGCTCATCTTTGCTGGGAGTGATGATGTACATTATCCTTGCTCTGTAGTCTGTCTAACAGCATTGTACTGTAGAAGCTGCTCTGCTTTGTATAGAAACATACTATCACTCTTGTTGGGGGCACTACATATTGATAAAGGCAACAATTTTGCTGGCAGTTTATTGCATTAAAAGCAGGTGCAGATTCATTTTTGAATCCTCCTATCTACTCTTCATATATATGTGTTTTCTTGGCACTGCTTGTTCAACATGGCAACCAGCTGCTTCTCTGACAAACTGCCATCAACATGTAGCTTGGATTCCATCTTGGATGCCATGCCATACTAATTTTCTCCATGATTAATCAGTTGTTGGAGTCAAATGGGTGGACAACATTTTCATGATTTTCTGCACCAGTGAAGACTGCAAGTCCAACAAGTGACAGGTAATCAGTACCTGTGACATCTAAAGTGGCATTGCTAAGTCTGTCCAAAGTCCATGATTCTCTGTCTAGAGGCACACTGTCCACATCACCGAGCTTTTGGGACCAGTAGTTAGTGCAGATCCGAGGAAATGACACTCTAGTCTGCCTTATGATGCTTGGTAAGAAGGGAATGGCACTTGGAGATCTCCACTACATGTGGTAGCCTTACTGGGTGTTATAGTCTTGAAATCAAGGTGCTTCTATGGTGCAAACATGGCACCCTCAATGACAGAATGTACTGGGGATGACTGAGATTCATTTCAGCCTATGTAAAAATAAAATAAATTAGAATCTTTTTAGTGGGAAGACAAAAGTTGTGAGGCAACTCCAAGGTTAATCCCCTAAACTTAAGAGCCACAGTAGAAGAGGGAATTTCAGAAGAGAAGCTGGTAGGGCAAAGTTCATTACATCCATCAGTATTAAGAAAAAACTTTTCCTTCTTCTCCAGTTGATTCAGGAATGATGGCTTATACTGACTGGAAGGCCAAAACCTCCAACTGTAACCACTACAACTAGTCTTGTGTTCCTCCATCAGAATGAGGGGAAAGGGTAGCTGAAGCCATATGGGGCTACATTATGCAGGGCTGTAACATAAACGGGGGGGGGGGCTTAAAGTATAGGTGGCAGTGAGGTCTAAAATACCAGGAATAAGTCCAGCATTAGCCCTGAAACTAATGTTGCACTGTCCTCTCACACCCCTGATCCATCATCCTCCATCACACAGTGAACATTTTTTTAAAATCCAGCATGACTGGGAAAGTACCTGATTATGGGTACAAGTGCCCAGTTAAGACTTACTCAACCCTCACCACTAATGGGGTAACCGGTCACTCCTGTGTGGAGGGGTGCCAAGTGGAGTCAGTCCTCTAACTTGGAAATGCACCAGGAGATTTAGATGGCTTGCTGATTTCATACCACAAGCAAATCAACCATCCCAGGCAAGTGATGACAATAAAACACCAGCTTTAACTGCTAGATCTTGTTTCTTTGAATATGTGCTGTGGAAGTTTTTCACAATTCAGCAGAGTGAATATTCTAGGAAGATGAATTGTAAAACAGCTACACATTAAAGGATGATAACTTAGCAGACTGAGAAGTGAAGGTCACATTGAAAATGAGAAGTCCGAGAAGCCTAGATTCTTCAGACCTGTGCTCTGAGTCTTTTACCTTCTGTCTGAGATCTTAGGATAACCTCTGGTCAAGTCCTTGCACTGTGACCTTAACATTATCTATGTATAAATGCTAGTACATGTTTTAAGCTTGTCTCTATAGTGTTGCTGTTTTCCAAAACAATAAAGGCAGTATTCGTGCTGATCCTGGACTGTGATATGATGACAGT
This sequence comes from Protopterus annectens, assembly GCF_019279795.1. Taxonomy (NCBI): domain Eukaryota; kingdom Metazoa; phylum Chordata; order Ceratodontiformes; family Protopteridae; genus Protopterus; species Protopterus annectens. The sequence goes on from NC_056746.1 coordinate 1,527,266,978, forward strand.
CACACATAGAGGGCTTATACTTCTTAGGCATCAAACATGGGAGCTTTCTAAGCAATCCATACTAAGATAAGATATGAACTGTGTGAATAGAAAGAAAAAAATGCTGGTTCAATTACTACATAATGCCTGTATATGTAGTGTCTGCCTTTGACCTAGGGGTTGGGATCACAGCTGAAGAGATGCTAGGAAGGAACAGTTCACTTATAAATAAAAGCCTACAGCTCCAGAAGTACCTCAAGTACAAAATATCATGTCATTTTAAGGAAACTAGTGTGACAGGGACCCCAGCCTAGTCAGAGGAAGACCGGAGAATGAAAAAAGAAGGAAGGAAGAAGACTGTTAATACTGCAACAGTGATCTTTTTGAACTTCTACTGCTATGGTAAGTTTGATTGCTTTTACAGTAGCATATAGCTCTATGGACGATTGCCAAAGGTGACTAAGTAATGATGTTGGTAACAGGGCCAGACTCTGAAAAATCCAGGGGAATAGCTCTTTCAAACCCTTATCTGGAAAATGAGTCAGTTTTATAGTGTTTAGCGAAAGTGCATATTGGTAACCAAGTTGCTGCCTCTAGATTCCGCCCCTTTCCAATAAGACCTAGAAGTTGCCATAGCTCGGGTGGCACAATACTTGACATTCTATGTGTGTGTGTGTGTGTGTGTGTGTGTGTGTGTGTGTGTGTGTGTGTGTGTGTGTGTGTGTGTGTGAGGAGGGTTCCATGATAAGAGTAACAGAACTGAATAGCCTGAGACAGCCACGTAGAAATGGTTTGCATGGAAACTGTCCATCCCTTTTCTTTGCCATCAAAGGAACTAGAGCTGGTCTGATATTTTGAAGTCTGTTCTTCTCCAGGTAGTCCCTGAGTTGCCTGTGCACATCCAAGGTATGAAGAATTCTCTTCCTCCCCTGTTTTTGAGCTCAGGATAGAACACAGAGAGGTAGATAGTTTAGTAAACTCAGTAACAGATGGGACACAGGAAATCAAAATAAGGGAAGTTACCTCCACAAACAAAAAAAAAAAAGTCACCAGTGAAGTCTCCCAGGGTTCATTGCTGGGACCTCTCCTGTTTGGCATCTACCTTTCTGATGTAAAAGCAAATACTAAAGGGCTCTGGCTGATTAAGTTTGCAGATGAGTGCAAGCTAGGAGCAGCCACTGAATCCCCAGATGACTATATATAGGTTCATAGGTAGGTACTAGGCTATTAGCCCTAGGGCCTATATAAGCCTAGCCAAAAAGGTATCCTGGCTTTCACCACCCAAGAAAATTATTTTCCTGTGCCCCTGTCGAGTAGAGCCACAGAATTGATCCCTGGGGTTAATTTCCTATTTCCCATCCAATCATATAGGTTCATAGGTAGGTACTAGGCTATTAGTCCTAGGGCCTATATCAGCCTAGCCAAAAAGGTACCCTGGAAATAATCAGCACCCCCAAGTTGCAAACCCTGGACCCTGCACACTATAGGCAAAGTGATTTACCCCTAAACCAGCCATCCTGCAGGAAGGTTTGCTCCAAATACATAACTGGTGCCAAAAATCATGGGCAAAAACTAAGTGCTAAAAATACATAATTGTATCCTTTTAAGTCATCTATCCCAGGGAACTACCACATTAGCAATACACCCCTGAGAGTTGACCCAGTTCGGGATTTGGGAACTTATATGGACAGTAACCTGACTTTTGACCAACATGTGTCCGTTGTTGTAAGAAAGTTCTTTTACATTGCACAGCTTATAAACAAAGGGGTCATATCTATAGCTGGGGATGTCAATTGTCCACTTTTACTCCGCCTTTATTAGGCCAGTCATTAAATATAATGCCCTCTTTGGCATGTATCTGTCCAGATACATGTAACAACTGGAACTCCCACAGAGATACAAGACCTAAACAACATGTCTTACATGGACCAACTGAAAGCCCTGTCACTGTACACTGTATCCTACATACTGCTAACAGGTGACCTATGCCTGACATACAAGAAATCATCTGACCCATTACTGATAGATTTACTGCACATTAATAAGTCAAATGGCATCAGAAATACTAAGTCTAGGTTTCTAAACCTCTTCTGCAACATCAGCAGAACAGCTTGGAGGGACAGGCATATCTTGCAGAGGATGCCACTGCTCTGGAACAGATTCACCATCCACAAAAAAGAAAGGTTCATCCCTTTCCATATTTCAGCACAACTTAGGTCTGTGGATGGGAAACAGAAAATTTACGTCTGGACTGCCCACATTCTACTAATGGACAGAGGCAGCTCCTAAATGCTTAATCCTGTGCATGTGTCATTTCAAATTATCAATAGAATGATCCCAGTTATTCTTATTAGGGTAATGTAATATATACAAGGACAGCTAGCATAGTATTTACTTATGAACAACTTTGGCCATGAGGAGGAGTTGGTTCTAAGGCTTAACCTGTCCTTAAAGAAAATCAAAAGGGGCTGAGGTGACATGAGATTTGCTGTTCAGATACTATTCTAGTTGAGGTCAGAGCAATAAGTAAAGTTATCTTCCAAGTAAGAAATCTTAGGAAGAGCTAGCTGCAGATTCGAAGGGAGGAAGATTCAGCTTTTTCAACACAAAATTAAGATCCCAGGAAAGACTCACCTATTTTCTAGGTGGTCTAATATGTAAAACTCCTTAAAAAAACTATTTGACTTGGACTGATGAGGAAAGGAAGGAATCTAATGTCAAATGTGCAGAAATGGCCAAAAGATGCAATTTGATACAAGTGTAAGAAAGGCCTGACTTCATAACAGTTCATAATGATACATGAGAACCAAGTGAGTCCCCACATGCGAATGATCCTGGTATGTAATACTGCACCAGTTAAAAAAATCTTTCATTTGCAGAAATGTGATTTCATAGTAGTTTTTTTCAGCCTCCTTTAAATTTTGTGCAAACTTAGCCAAATGATGTAATGTTTAAAATGATTTTTGTTGTTGTCCTTATGTTTTTCATATAGTTTTCATTGTCTCTTGTTCTCATGATCTTGTATAACTGTATAACTGTTGGCTTTTCTGCCTTGGCCACTACTGAAAAGAGGATCATTTTATCTCAGTCGGACATTCCTAATAAACATAAACAACGAAATAACTTTATGTTGGTGCTGAGTCCAAATGGATTTGAGAAACTATTGAATTTTTCATATGTGGAGTCTGACTACATGAATTTTGAGGATGCACGAATTCATGTAAAGGAAAATTCTGAAAAATGTCCTTGTTGTGGTACTGTTCTAGTGAACAAAATGTAGGAATTGCTTATAGTAGAAGGAAGGTAAATTACCATTAGAGAGGTGCATAGAAGATGTCTTGGGAAGACTAACTAGTGAAAAGGGACCGGGGAGGACTTTTCTAGGTTTAAACTAAAACCTAGACTACAAAAGTGATTCATGAAAAATTGAAGGTATGTCAAAGTGTCTTGCGCACTAGTAGCCAGAATGAGGCAACCACTTAGGTAGGGTAAATGTGAATTCCTTGAAGTCTGCAGAAAGCAATGACTGCTACCAAACATTTTGTGAATACCAAACATAAAACAACACTATTTAGAAATAAAAACAGAATTTTATTCACTTCATTATCACTTTTATTTCTAAATGGAACTTCTGCAGACAAGTGTTAAAAGAAACATCAACTTCCTCCCTTATCAGACTTGAAGAATTCCTTCTTCACCCTCACTAAGATCAAATCACGTTTCTTCTTTCTTGGCTAAATGTGCCTGAAGTCCAGTCTTACAGAGCATGCTTTGATGTTCATTATATTGATCACTGCTGCATTAGTTTTAGCTGTATGGATTATATCCTGCAATAGGATATAATAGCTGGCCAGCTTCCAGAGCTTCAGAGCACCTTCCTTGTGCCCAAACAGTCAGTCAGCTTGAGCTGAGCTGACTAAAGAGACAGATTTGGGTGGCAGGTTCTTCAGAGCATTACTGCTGTGTAAGGGTATATCCCTCTGAGGCTTTCAAGGGTTGACAGTCTGCTTGTGCTGTTCCTTTGCTGAGTGGACAAGTTCCCTTTGGGGGGAAAAAAACTGCCATTTTGAAATACTGTTTAATAGCACTTTCCTGTTCAGGAAAATTATTTTAAACCATAGGAGTTTGTATTTCAACAGACTGTCACAAGACTGTAGTAGAGTTTTTAAATAAAAATGCTGTTTTTTCCTGTCAGTTTAAAATAATTGAAAACCATTTTTTTCTGTTGAGAAATTGTGTTTATTTTACTTTTTTACTGTCTCTGTTTGTGAAAAAAGTGGCTTTTAAGTTTTACCAGCTTTTTGCTGCTTGTTTTCCCTGGGAAAGAATCCAAAAAAAATGTTGAGCCAGCAAACTGTGACCTGAAAAAGACATTTATTGATTATAATAGCATAAAAACAAGTAACCAGACCGGTTTCGGCTGGTAAAAAACATAGCCTTCATCAGTGTGAACCAGAAAAGTCAAATGCTGCTGTTTAAATACATTCAAGTGCAACTCCATTGGTTCATTTTCAGAATTGCTCATTAAGGCCAGGTGGGAATAATCCACCTAACTTTACAATCCATTTATTTTCTTTAGAATCTAAAATAGAATGCCATCCAGTTTTGTTAGATTTGTTAGCCTTAACATCAATGATCATGAATGTAAATTTTGCAGTTTTATGTGCCAAACAGTGTTTATACAAAGCATTGTTAACTTTTTTATTTTTGATGTTACTTACTTGTTCAGAGATTCTCAGCCTGAGAGGACGAGATGTTTGTTCAATGTAAAAGGACCCACAGGTGCATGTTGCCAAATAGACTAACCAGTCGCTGCTGCAATTAGCAAAAAATTGGGTGTCATAAACCATGGCACAATTTTTACTCATAAATTGTTTAGACTTGGTTACTTTATCACAATTGATGCAGTGGCCACATGGGAAGCAGCCAATCAGAAATTTACCAGTCAAGGTAGATGTTCTTCATCTCACATTGCTGCAGTCCTAACACTTGGGTAGTCCGCTGTCCCTCGGTCGGCCCGAATATCAGAGCATAAGGCTGACGTCGGTCAAGGCGCATTTGACTGACATCAGAACGTCAGGGTACAAATGCGCATGACCGACGTCATATCCTCAGTCTTTTTTGCCGCATGGTCCGATGCAGAAGCAGTGTTGCAAGTGCCGTTCGGCGTTCTGAAATTTTTCAAATTCGGAGTTTCAGACCGAAGTCAGAGTTGGTTAAGTACCCGTTGGGGAATATTTTGGTTTTTTCTTGCCTCAGTGGTTTACCGGATGTCAGAAAAAGTGAATAACTGTATTTCTTGTGGGAAACAGATACTGCATAGGGATTACCATAATTTGTGTATACCTTGTTTGGGACCTGAGCACGACAAGTTGTTGGGTGTCGCTTTGTGCTAGGTTTAATAAACGCACTATAAAGCCGTGTAGGTTGGATTGTGCCAGGTTAGTCTTTGGGAAGCGGTGCAATTACAATATGCCGCCGGATGCTCCGACGCCGGCTTCTTCAAAGAAGCGCAAGGACAAGGCAGTTAAACCTAGGTTAGAGGAGTCGTCCGAACCGGATGCCGGTTCTTTAGAGACGTCAGTGGAACCGGTGGTTCCGATGGAGGCCTCTATGGAGTCCCAGGGAGACTGTGTTTTTACAGGATGTGGCCTCCCAGGAGGCAGGTCAGGCTGTAGGGGCTTCTCAGGTAACTGTACTCCCCTCCCTTCCTAAGGTGTCTAGGCCCTCTCTTTCTGCTTCCAAGGCTTCCCCTAGAGGCAGGTCTCGTTTTGCTTCTGTGGGTGTCACTCCTAGTTCTTCAGGTTCTGTGCCCAAAAAGCACATGCTTAAAATGGCAGAAGATTTAATTACTTTAATTAGAGGCTCTATGCCTCCTCCTGATAAGAGGCCTAGGATGGAACCTGTGTTAGGGGATTATGAGCAGGCTTGGATGTGTCTGAGTCTTCGGCTGAAGACTTGCAGGAGTATTCTCATTATTCTGATTCTGATGTGGATGATTCTACTCCTTCTGCTTCTCCTCCTGAAGATTTTTCTTTTTCAGAGACCCTGCACTCCATGAGAGAGCATTTTAAATGGGAAGGTCAGGATTTCTCTGATTCCAGGAAAAGGCTTAGGGAATTTTTGTTTTTACCCCAGCATAGGCCTTTAGCTATACCTCCTGTTCTGAATGTAGTGGAAGATGTGTTTGCAGAGGCTTCGCTTAATCCTGATTCTTTGCCTCCTGCTCCTGTTAAACCGGATAGGTATTACAGGGTGCCTGAAGCTCATAAGTATCTTTTTAAGAGTCCTAGGGCAGACCCAGAAACTGTTAGCCAGGGGCCTAAGGGTGTAAAGGCTTCTGTTGTCAAGAATCCGGTTCCTGCAGATAAAGAGGCCAGGGCCTTGGATAGATGGGGAAAGAAAGTTTATACTTCTTCCACTCTAGCCATGAGAGCTTTGAATTGCCAGTTTCACATGTTGAAATATCAAAATTATCTCCTTTCACAGTTGAAATCTAAGGTGGATGCTCTGGCGGAAGGTATTGATTGTAAAGAGTTACAAGATTTAGTGCATGTTTCTGAACAGGTGGGTAAGCATTCTTTGCAATGTGGTTTTGATGCTGTACAGGCCTCGCCTAGGGTGGCTGCCACTGGGTCAGTTCTTCGCAGGCATGCCTGGCTGAGGGATCAAAATTTATCTGACCATGTTAAAACTAGGATTTTGGATGCCCTTTGCAATCTGATGTCTTGTTTGGTTCTCCTGTTGAGGCAGTTTTAAAGAAAATGGAAGACAAGGCTAAGTCTATGCAGACTGTTAAAGATTTTTTGCAGGTTCAGCCTCCAAAGTTTAGTAGAAATTGGCCTACTAAGGGGTGGACGTATCCTTCTTATGATTCCCAGTCTAGGGGTAGATCTAGACATGGCAGGGGCAGAGGTCAGGGCTCTTTCAGGCCTAGGACGGGGAGTTCTCCTGCACAGTCTTCGGGTGAGGGCAGGGGTCAGTCCTTTCGTAAACAGACCCAATGACCTACCTTTTCAGCTGCCAGAACCTTCTCGACTGGCAGCACCTTTGGGAGGAAGGTTGGCACTTTTCAAAGAAAATTGGAGTTTGATTACCCAAGACAAATGGGTACTGGATATCATACATCACGGTTACAGGTTTTATTTCCATACCTTGCCTCCTTTCAAAGGCATGCCAGACATTCCTCCTCAACAAAGAATAGAGGCTCACAAGCAAATTTCTCTGTTACTCCAAATAGGGCCATACAGCCGGTTCCTATGTCAGAAAGGGGCCTAGGATTTTATTCTCGCCTGTTCCTTGTGCCAAAAAGGGGAACACGTGGAGACCGATTTTGGATTTATCTATCCTCAACACTTATCTGGACATTCCCAAGTTCAAAATGTTGACGTTACAACAGCTTTTACCTCTACTGGGCAAGGATCACTGGATGGTAACTTTGGATCTCAAGGAGGCTTACCTTCATGTTCCTATCAGGCTAAGTTGCAGGAAGTATCTGCGTTTTGGACTGGGACTTCTCACTATCAGTTCTCTGCATTGCCCTTTGGCTTATCTACTGCCCAGAGTATTTACAAAAGTTCTGGCTCCAGTGATAGCATTCTTCAGGCTGAAAGGAATACAAATCTATCCTTATTTGGACGATTGCCTGATACTGGCTCAAGGAAGGGACGAGCTTCTTCGTCATTTGGAGTATGTGATAGCAGTGCTAAGATGCCTGGGGTATTCTGTGAACGAAATAAGTCCAGTCTAGTACCCTCTCAAGACATGTGCTTTCTGGGAGTAAGACTGAATACAGCATCCCAGATGGCCTTTCTAACCCCGGACAAACAAAAGAATCTTTACCTTTACTTCCATCATCTATCTCTTCAGTCCGGGCTGACTGCAAGGACAGTCCTTCAAGCCTTAGGGTTCATGGCATCTTGTATTCTGGTGCTTCCCAATGCCAAACTGCATATGAGGAAGTTGCAATGGTATCTCAAAAATGTATGGACACAGCACTGCCAACATCTGGGCACTGTCATTCAAATAATACCTTGCATTCAAAAGGAATTTTTGTGGTGGGCTCAGGAATGTCACCTAAACAAGGGACTCTCTGTGACCCGGCCAGAGGCGAGTCAAATTTTAACGACAGATGCCTCCGACAAAGCTTGGGGAGCTCATCTAAATGGAAAGTGGATACAAGACAAGTGGCCTGTCAGACTACAGCATCTACATATCAACTTGAAGGAGATGTTAGCAGTCCAGTTTGCATTAATAGCTTTCAAGGATTTACTTCTTCCAGGGCAGGTGTTGATTCTAACAGACAACACAACTGTCATGTGGTACATCAACAAGCAAGGGGGAACACATTCTTATCCTCTATGCAGGCAAGCAATGATTTTGTGGGAGACTGCTCTCAGTTTACAACTAAGTCTTCAGGCAAGGTTTCTGCCGGGAGCACAGAACTCCTTAGCAGATGTGTTAAGCAGACAAATCATGGATCCCCACGAGTGGAAACTGGATCTTCATGTATTTCAGAAATTGACAGTGTCCGGGGAACTCCAGACATAGATCTGTTCGCTTCTCCACTAAACCACCAGCTGCCAAAGTTTTGCACAAAGCGGTTTCATCCCACAGCTTGGAAAGTGGATGCTCTTTCTTTCAGTTGGACAAATCTTCATGTGTATGCCTTTCCACCCCTGCCTCTCCTCCCAAAGGTACTTCTGAAGGTCAGACAGGACAAGCCAAGGATGATTTTGATAGCTCCAGATTGGCCTCGACAGCACTGGTACCCATTACTGAGAAGTCTGGTACGGAAGCCTCCATGGCCTTTGCCTTTGATTCCTCATCTGTTGTCCCAGGAGGACAGTCATTTGCTCAATGTAAAGCTTCACTCTCTTCACCTAACAGCATGGCATATTCTGTTTTAAACCATAAAGGGTCTCAACTTCCACAACAAGTTTTGAATGTGATTTTGGAAGCTAGATGGCCTAGTACAAGGAAAGTGTACGCAGATAAATGGAAGAGATTTTTATTTTGGAGTGCAGCTAAGGATTTGGATGTTTCTGAGCCTGATTTAAGTGTGGCTCTTCAATATCTTACTGAGTTATTGGACAAAGGTTTGTCCTTCTCTTCTATTAAGATTCATGCTGCAGCAATTTCAGCTCACTACGACTGTGACCCACCATTGTTTTCTCATCCTTTGTTCAAGCAATTTCTTAGAGGGGCAAAGAATATAAGACCCCCACGTAAAGCTCCTACTCCTGCTTGGGATCTCAATTTTGTGTTGGAGAAACTCACTCTACAACCTTTTGAGCCTGCAGCTACTGCTGAGTTGAAATATTTGTCATGGAAGACTGCTTTTTGTTGGCCATTACCTCTGCAAGAAGGGTTTCTGAATTGCAGGCCCTTATGGCAGTTGAGCCTTTCTTAATTTTCCATAAGGATAGGGTATCTTTACGTACTAATCCTTCCTTTATGCCTAAAGTGGTTTCTAGTGTGGCTTTAAACCAAACTATTCATTTGCCTACTTTTTATGCAAATCCCCAAACTAAAGGGGAAAAGATTTTGCACACTTTAGATGTACACAGGCTGTTGCGATATTATTTGGACAGAACTAAAGGGTTCAGACAATCTCAGCAGTTATTAGTTTCTTTTGCTTTGTGCTCTCAGGGCAAGCCCGTGTCAAAACAAACTATTTCTAAGTGGATTGGATTTTGCATTGCTTTCTGTTATTCCCATCATGGCAAAGAGATTCCAGCGGGATTAGGCCTCATTCCACTAGGGCTACTGCCACTTCAACAGCTTTTTGAGGGGGTGGCTACTAAGGATATTTTGGAGGCAGCCACTTGGAGTTCAGTGCATACCTTCTCTAGGCATTACCACCTTCCTCTGTACTCTAAATCCAGGGCTGGTTTTGCCACTGCTGTGTTGCAGGGCATTTTGGCAGCCCCTGCTTCATTATAGTTTAGCCATCCTCCCTTACCTCTGCTTTGGGATTCTACCCAAGTGTTAGGACTGCAGCAATGTGAGATGAAGAACATAGTACAGTTTTGTACCTACCATAAATGTAGATGTTCGAAGATCCACATTGCTGCAGTCCAATTTACCCTCCCTCCTTCCCCTCTGTAGTTTGAGGTGGTTGTGTGGCCTGGGTTATCCCTCTGAGGTATGGTGTATATATTGTATATATTGTACATATTTTTGGTGTTGGCTGGTTTGTTGTTTAGTTGTTGTCTAGGGGTTTTGACCTTTCTTTTTAGGGTCTTCTGACATCTGGGGCAAGAAAAGACTGAGGATATGACGTCGGTCATGCGCATTTGTACCCTGACGTTCTGATGTCAGTCAAATGCGCCTTGACCGACGTCAGCCTTATGCTCTGATATTCGGGCCGACCGAGGGACAGCGGACTACCCAAGTGTTAGGACTGCAGCAATGTGGATCTTCGAACATCTACATTTATGGTAGGTACAAAACTGTACTTTTGTTGTAAGTGAGCGTGCCCAGTGTCATGAGTATGTTTATAATGGTTAAAGCAAGATGCCAAGTTCTTACCTTTACGAAATGAAAACAGGCATCTGTCTGGTATTATGTTAGCTAGTTCTTGATCACATTGTAATATGTTCCAGTGTCTGTGTATGCTGTTGATTAATAAATCAGAATTCCTGGCATAAGTAGTTACAAACCTGATAGGTTGGGGTTCCTCCCTGTTCCGTGGTTTGTAGGTTAACAAATCCTCCCTGTGAAATGTGTTGGCCCAATTGCTGGCTTGCAGAACATGTCCCATATGATATCCTCCAGATCTGAATCTGTTAGTCAGGTCCTGCCTATGTTCCTGAAAAGAGGCTTCATGGGAACAAATCCGCCTCATCCTTATAAATTGAGATTTCAGGATATTTCTAGCGATGTGAGGAGGATGAAAGCTGGATGCATGGAGGACAGTATTGTATTCGGGGTACTTCCTGAAGACCTGTGTACTTAAAGTATGGTCAGGTTGTCTGTTGACCAGAACATCAAGAAAGGTGATAGTACGTACATGATAGTTTGCTGTAAATTGTAGACCCCATTTGTTGTCATTGAGGTAAGATATAAATTCAGCTATGGGAAAGAGTAACCATTTTCATCTTGACCATGCAACAAATGTGTCAGTCTCGCAGTTGGTCATTCTTCCAGCTAGATAAAGAAAATGTTAAGCAAACAGTCTTTGCCACCACAGTAAGCTAGCAATTTGCCTCAGCCAAAGGTGAGTGAATCTGCTCCTGCTCTTAATTGTACCTCAGACCACTCATCATTTCCTCTGGATCCCTATGGTGTAGCACCTACAACCACTATGGACTTGGAGGATAGCCACATCCTCTGTGTCTGTTGTGGTTCCCTCAGTGGGCAATGGAGGGCCTTTCTTGTCAGTCCTGGGAAAGGGAACAGAAAGGGCTTCCATTTTTTGTCAGAATGTACCAATCCCTGGGGAAGCTGTTGCTGCCAATAACAACACTGCTGGTCCTATTGTGCAGTCAAAAAGAAACAGAAAGCTAAAGTATGTATTCCTCCTCAAATTTCCTTAGTAGTTTTCAGTGTTTGGATCAAGGATTAATTCATACTATTAATCTTTGTTATAAAGTAGTTTCTGGTAAAAGGAGGGATACCCTTTTTTTCTGAACAGGTTAAAATTCTGAATCTAGACAGGAAGATGAAGGAACAGATAACAGGGTTTTCGTCTCAGATTTCTGATTTAGACTCAGAGGAGAGCTCAGTTTCTGATTCTCCCTGTATGCTTTTCTCTTTCTCTGAGACTATTTTAGAATTTGCCAGTGTTGTCATTGGGAGAGCACTGAGGTTTATCTGTCCATCAGAAAATACTATGAGCTGTTACAAAAAGAATTTCTAGAACCTTCACCCATTCCTCCAGCTCTGTCAGCTTTGAAAGGTGTGTGTGTACTTCCTGCAGTTTTCCTGATGGTCTGCCATCTGCCCCCAAAATGGCAAATAGGATGTGTGACATCCTCACTCAGGGTCAGTAGTCAAGGAGCCTGAATCCTCACCACTGGCACTGGAATGGGGCATTCACTTGGAACAAAAATGGATACGCTCAGTATTTCCAGATGGAGTTCTCTGCATCAAGCACATTTTCTCTTAAGAGCATACAGGGAGCACACTAAATCCAAGGTCTGGGTTTCTTTATCTGTCTCCCTCCCCAGTAAGACTCCCCAAAGGCATAGCTGTAGGGTTGAGTCCTCAGCTGAGTGTCCAAGCCAAGTCCTCCAGCACCCTCTCTGTGAAACCAGTACTTTGTCTCTGCTTCAAGTAGCTGACACACACACACACACACACACACACACACACACACACACACACACCTGGGAAAGGCTGGCGCAGATTTACTACTAAGGTATTTCCACTGCCACCAGACACCTCAAAGCCAGCTAATCTACAGCTCGTGCAAAATTAGCCAGTCATACTGAGTGAAATTAATATTAATACAAATGGTAATGTTGACCAAACAGCCAGGCTTTTAGGAGTGGCCACAGTGTCACCAATAGGTTTAAGTACACTCAGAGGTTAAAATATTCTGTAAAGGGCCAGCCACATTGAAAAATTTAAATATATTTAATAATAAATAACATGAAAATACTAAATATATATTTATAATAAACACCAGAGTTTCAGTCACAGGAAATATTAAAAATAACACAGATGGACAGGTTCACACAGTTACAGAAAAACAATAACTTAACTAATATAGCTATGTCTTCCTGACTGATGTAAAGAATTATTCCCTGGTTACTTGCTAAAGCAAGGCAAGATGAAGTAGGCCAGGGGTCCTTCTCTGTCAGGTTCCATAAACAGACTGTTCCAAGATGTCAGTCTCACTTAGTATTAGACATTATTTCTAATGATGGATTACAGAATGACATCACATACATGTAGTCATCTGCTTCTGGTTCCCATGCTTCCCCTTTGGTTAGAAACGATCAGGATTTAGCACATATGTGTTACACACACACACACACACACACACACACACACACACACACACACACACACACACACACACCTGCTGCAGCTCCTGGAAGTCATAAAACAATTTCAAACATCCACCCTTCCAGAGCAGCAATTAGTTCATCCTAATGACAATGCAGGAAGCTTCCTAGTATAGACTTTTGTCTCTGACTGCATTGAGAAATGTAAGATACAGTCCTTGAGGCCGAAGCAAGGTAATTTAATTTCAAACTATTTTCAAAGTTTGAGATTAACCTCTTCTCTTCTAGTATCCTCTGTTAAAACATATACATTCAAACAATTATAATGTATGTATATTTCTTTATCTGTCCAGCAGGGCACTCTGTTAGTATATTTAACACAAACAGCTTTACAAGTACATTTTTCAACACAAGCATTTGTACAAATCAGTTTGATATACAAATGACTTATACTTCACAATATTCTAGCTAGCTGTGCTAGCGTATGTTACACATCCACTGCCTTACTTCTCCTGGCATAGCTGTTAATACCTCACATTGTCACATCTCTCCCCCCTTTGAAGACTCAAGCTAGTTTTTCAAGTGACCCTTGAGAAACATTGCTCGAGAGGAAGAGACTATCTGGGAATACATTAACCCATGGCCTGTCATCACATCCCATCTGCCTTGACATTGCTGACACCACTACAGTGCTGCACTATCATGTCATATGCCTGCAACCCTATGCTCTACCATAGTAACTTGGCATTTTGCTGGCTGGCTCACTGTAGCCATAAATCCCCCTCAGACTCCTCCTGCCTCGTACTGCAAATACTTAGCACCAGGGCCTCTATAATGCTAAGGTGTTATCATGTTAACATGGTACAATTTGGGGTCCTGCCTAGCAGTTCTACCAATGTTGGTAACATCACTAACCTTCCTTACCACCCTCCCAAGCTGCCTGTAGCTTATTGTGTCTGACAGGAATGAGAACCATAGCCTACTGTCCCACAGCATACTCTTGGGCTCAAGCATTCCTGTCATACCAGACCTTTTTCTGCTGTTGGGGTCATGTCAGGTTCTCCTGGGCCAAGCCCATGAGCTCCCTAAGCCTTGCTCTTAGGTTTAGGACATATGCCACAACAGACTCCTTGTGGGATTTAACACTCACCCTCTCACTCATCATGAATCAAATCTAAAGGCTCCCCTCAAACTATGCCAATACAGCAATTCAAAAGGGTGAAAACCCTGTGGATTCCTGGGGTACCTCTCTGTATACAAACAGCAGATGGGGCAATTTGTTCAACTGTCTCCTAAACTGGTCTGCAAATGGCTATAGCATGGTCTTTAGTGTAGAGTTTAACCTCCACAAGACCATTAGTCTGGGGTTGGTAGAGGGTGGTCTTCCAAGTGCTTCACTCCACAGCACTTTCACAGAGAAGCCAGCAGGTCTGACATGAAATTGATGTCTCTGTCAGTCAGTAGTTCTCTTGTGAAACCTACCTGGCTGAAAATCTGTTAACAAAGCATTTGCCATCTTCTTTGCCTCAATGGAGGACAGAGCCACCACCTCAGGTTATCTAGAAGCATAATCTACTGCCACCAGGATATACTTCTTCCTTGTGGAAATTGGAGTGCTCAGAGGCCCCACAATATCCATAGCTACCCTCTGAAATGGCTCCTCAATCACAGACAAAGGCATTAAAGGAACCTTGACCTTGCCTCCTACCTTGCCTACTTTTTGGCGCTGCTTACAGGTCCTGCAGTATCCTGTTAAATCCCTTGCAATCCCAGACCAGTTAAAGTTTTACATAATATGCCTCTTGTTATGCTTTATGCCCATATGACCTGCAAAAGGAATGTCATAGGCTATGGCTAGAAGTGCCAGATAGTAGGCTCTAGGCACTTCCAACTGCTGTTACCTCACTACCTAGCCCTCCCCCAGGGGTCCGCTCTGTACAGTAACCCTTAATTCCAGTGTACAGATTCTCCTTTTCCTAGAGAATCAGGTGCTTCCCTAGCTACCTCCTTCAAGCCTTTCGATGTAGGGTCCAAGGGCTGAGCCTGTCTTAACTGTATCTTTGTAATTCCTCCCAGCCTCCCTTCCACAGGAAATCTGGTATCCTCTGACAGTGGTGCCTCACTGTTAGCCTGAATACTACCACTCACCGATGCCCTTGCAGTTGCTCTGTCCAAGAGAACATCATTACCTACCAGCAGCTGTGGCTTACCTTCAGGCTCACTGCTACAGGGTAGCTCCCTCCCTGAAATAGCCACCTCACTAGCTCTGGCTTCAGGTGTCAGGTCTGTCTGGGTCTCCCCAGGCTACCAGACCCACATGCCTGTCCCCAAGCCTGACTGGGTGTAACTGCATGCACATAAGGTACTGCATTATAAAATCATTCCCTATCAAGACATCAGCAGGGATATCCTCAAACACACCTACTTGCTTGCTTCCTTTTCCACCCTACCAGTCAGGGTGAACTCTGGTCAAAGGCATTTGGGATAGGGTCTCTCCTAAAGCTCTGACTGGAGTGGACTGCCCAAGCAAGTACTGCTCCTCTTTAATCACTGCAGGCTTCACAGTGGTTATGTCAGAGGCTGTCTTTCTCTCTTGGCAGTGGCCCATCTTCCATCCACTAAGATAGGATATAATCTCTGGTGACAGTTTGGTACCCCTGTTGTCTCCAGACAACTTACCACTGGCATACTGTTCCCCCCTTGCTGGTTCCCCCGCCTTGCTTACGTGGCCCCACTGGTTACATTTAAAACATTTAACTCTTGATCCTGGCCATGTACCTAAACTAGTGGCTTCCCCTGTTACTGTGGACTCTGTTTTGGTGGTTTAGGCTTCCCACCATGGGTTCCCTTATATCCATGTGTAACACTGTGTATCCCCTTCCTGTGCAGTGATGCCCTGCTTGCTAAGTAGAGATCCCCTTTTTTCCACTGCTCATCTGCAGTTATATTCTTGGTCTGCCAACCAGATTCTCATGTCCTGAGGCAAAGTGCTAAGGAGTTGTTGCTAACCAAAAGGTCTGCTAGCCCTTCAAAAGTGGTGACTTGACATCCACTTACCCGCCTGTAAAAATAAGTGCTTAACTCAGTAATATAATCTTATACACGTTCATCTGCTTTCCATCTGTACTCACAAAACTTTTTTTTTTTGTAAGCTTCAGGTATTAGTTTAAAACATTCAAGTAAACATTTCTTTACTTTATCATAGTTTAAACAATCAGTATCAGACAGTTTCGAAACAGCAGTTGCAGCTTTACCATGGAGTAAGGGGGTCAGGAACTGTACCCAGCGTCCTTGGTCACCATTATACTGTTTACATACTCTTTCAGATATATGAATAAAACTATCAAAATTATCAGCCTTTCTAAACTGTGGAAGAAATTTACTGACCTTTATTGCTTCTGGGGTTTGGTTATTTCCTTCTCCATTACCTCCGTGACCCTGGTGAAGAATCAGCATCTCCATCTCATGTTGACATTGCTTCTCATTTTCTTCAGCCTCCAAATACCACAGTCTCTCTACTGATTCTAATTCTAAATGATGTTCTTCATCTCACATTGCTGCAGTCCTTACACTTGGGTAGTCCGCTGTCCTCGGTCGGCCCGAATATCAAAGTATAAGGCTGACGTCGGTCAAGGCGCATTTGACTGACATCAGGACGTCAGGATACAAATGCGCATGACCGACGTCATATCCTCAGTCTTTTTTGCCGCATGGTCCGATGCAGAAGCAGCATTGCAAGTGCCGGTTGGCGTTCTGAAATTTTTCGATTTCGGAGTTTCAGACCGAGTCAAAGTTGGCTAAGTACCCCGTTGGGGAATATTTTAGTTTTTTCTTGCCTCAGTGGTTTACCGGATGTCAGAAAAAGTGAATAATTGTATTTCTTGTGGGAAACAGATACCGCATAGGGACTATCATACTTTGTGTATTCCTTGTTTAGGGCCTGAGCACGACGTTGTTGGGTGTCGCTCTTGTGCTAGATTCAATAAGCGCACTATAAAGAGAAGGTTAGATTGTGCCAGGTTAGTCTTCGGGAAGCGGTGCAATTACAAAATGCCATCGGATGCTCGGCCCGCTTCTTCAAGAAGCGCAAGGACAAAGCAGTTAAGCCTAGGCTAGAAGAACCGTCCGTGCGGACGCCGGTTCTTTAGAGGTGTCGGTGGAGCCGGTGGTTCCACCGGAGGTTTCTTTGGGATCCCAGGGAGAGACTTTGTTATTGCAGGATGTGGCCTCTCAGGAGGCAGGTCAGGCTGAAGGGGCTTCTCAGGTTACTATACTCCCCTCCCTTCCTAGGGTGGTTAGGCCCTCTCCTTCTGTTTCCAAGGCTTCTCCCAGAGGCAGGCCAGGTTTAGCTTCAGTTGGTGTCACCCCTAGTTCTTCAGGAACTGTGCCCAAGAAGCATATGCTTAAAATGGCAGAAGATTTGATTACTTTGATTAGGGTTCTTTGCCCCCTCCTGATAAGAGACCTAGGGTGGAGCCTGAGCTAGGGAGTTTTGAGCAGGCTTCGGATGTTTCAGAGTCTTCGGCTGAAGACATGCAGGAGTATTCTCCTTATTCTGATTCTGATGTGGATGATTCTACTCCTTCTGCTTCTCCTCCTGAGGATTTTTCTTTTTCAGAAACTCTTCATTCCATGAGGGAGCATTTCAAGTGGGAAGGTCAGGACTTCTCTGATTCCAGGAAAAGGCTTAGGGAATTTTTGTTTTTACCCCAGCATAGGCCTTTGGCTATACCTCCTGTTTTGGATGTGGTGGAGGATGTTTTTACAGAGGCTTCTCTTAATCCTGATTCTTTGCCTCCTGCTCCGGTTAAACCGGATAGGTATTACAGGGTGCCTGAAGCTCATAAGTATCTTTTTAAGAGTCCTAGGGCAGACCCAGAAACTGTTAGTCAGGGGCCTAAATGTGTTAAGGCTTCTGTTGTCAAGAATCCGGTTCCTACAGATAAAGAGGCCAGGGCTTTGGATAGATGGGGAAAGAAAGTTTATACTTCTTCCACTCTAGCTATGAGGGCTTTGAATTGCCAGTTTCACATGTTGAAATACCAAAACTATCTCCTTTCACAATTGAAGTCTAAAGTTGATGCTCTGGCGGAAGGTATTGATTGTAAAGAGTTACAAGATTTAGTTCATGTTTCTGAACAGGTGGGTAAGCATTCTTTGCAATGTGGTTTTGATGCTGTACAGGCCTCGTCTAGGGTGGCTGCCACTGGGTCAGTTCTTCGCAGGCACGCCTGGCTGAGGGATCAGAATTTATCTGACCATGTTAAAACAAGGATTTTAGATGCTCCTTTACAATCTGATGTGTTGTTTGGTTCTCCTGTTGAGGCAGTTTTAAAGAAAATGGAGGACAAGGCTAAGTCTATGCAGACTGTTAAAGATTTTTTGCAGGTTCAGCCTCCAAAGTTTAGTAGAAATTGGCCTACTAAGGGGTGGACATATCCTTCTTATGATTCCCAGTCTAGAGGTAGATCTAGACGTGGTAGGGGCAGAGCTCAGGGCTCTTTCAGGCCTAGGACAGGGAGTTCTCCTGCACAGTCTTCAGGTGAGGGCAGGGGTCAGTCCTTTCGTAAACAGACCCAATGACCTACCTTTTCAGCTGCCAGAGCCTTCTCGTCTGGCAGCACCTTTGGGAGGAAGGTTGGCGCTTTTCAAAGAAAATTGGAGTTTAATTACCCAAGACAGATGGGTATTGGATATCATACACCACGGTTACAGGTTTTATTTCCATACCTTGCCTCCTTTCAAAGGCATGCCAGACGTTCCTCCTCAACAAAGAATAGAGGCTCACAAGCAAATTTCTCTGTTACTCCAAATAGGGGCCATTCAGCCGGTCCCTATGCCAGAAGCGGGACTAGGATTTTATTCTCGCCTGTTCCTAGTACCAAAGAAAGGGAACACGTGGAGACCAATTTTGGACTTATCTATCCTCAACACTTATCTGGACATTCCCAAGTTCAAAATGTTGACGTTACAGCAGCTTTTACCTCTGCTGGGCAAAGATCATTGGATGGTAACTTTGGATCTCAAGGAGGCTTATCTTCATGTTCCTATCAGACTGAGTTGCAGGAAGTATCTGCGTTTTCGAGCTGGGACTTCTCATTATCAGTTCTCTGCATTGCCCTTTGGCTTATCTACTGCGCCCAGAGTGTTCACGAAAGTTCTGGCTCCAGTGATAGCTTTCCTCAGGTTAAAAGGAATACAGATCTATCCTTATTTGGACGATTGCCTGATTCTGGCTCAAGGAAGGGACGAGCTTCTTCATCATTTGGATTATGTGATAGCAGTGCTAAGATGCCTGGTGTATTCTGTGAACGAAATAAAGCCCAGTCTAGTACCCTCTCAGGACATGTGCTTTCTGGGTGTGAGACTGAATACAGCATCCCAGATGGCCTTTTGACCCCGGACAAACAAAAGAATCTTTCCCTTTACTTTCATCAGTTGTCTCATCAGTCCAGGCTGACTGCAAGGACAGTCCTTCAAGCCTTGGGGTTCATGGCATCTTGTATTCTGGTGCTTCCCAATGCCAAACTGCATATGAGGAAGCTACAATGGTATCTCAAAAATGTATGGACACAGCACTGCCAGGATTTGGACACTGTCATTCAAATAATACCTTGCATTCAAAAGGAATTGTTGTGGTGGGCTCAGGAATGTCACCTAAACAAGGGACTCTCTGTGACCCGGCCAGAGGCGAGTCGGATTCTAACGACAGATGCCTCAGACAAAGCTTGGGGAGCTCATCTGAATGGAAAGTGGATACAAGACAAGTGGCCTGCCAGACTACAACATCTACATATCAACTTGAAAGAGATGTTAGCAGTCCAGTTTGCATTAATAGCTTTCAAGGATTTACTTCTTTCAGGGCAGGTGTTGATTCTAACAGACAACACAACTGTCATGTGGTACATCAACAAGCAAGGCGGAACACTTTCTTATCCTCTATGCAGGCAAGCAATGATTTTGTGGGAGACTGCTCTCAGTTTACAGCTAAATCTTCAGGCAAGGTTTCTGCCGGGAGCACAGAACTCCTTAGCAGATGTGTTGAGCAGACAAATTATGGATCCCCACGAGTGGAAATTGGATCCTCATGTATTTCAGAAATTGACAGTGTCATGGGGAACTCCAGACATAGATCTGTTCGCTTCTCCACTAAACCACCAGCTGCCAAAGTTTTGCACAAGAAGGTTTCATCCCACAGCTTGGAAAGTGGATGCTCTTTCTTTCAATTGGAGCAATCTTCATGTGTATGCCTTTCCACCTCTGCCTCTCCTCCCAAAGGTACTACTAAAGGCCAGACAAGACAAGCCAAGGATGATTTTGATAGCTCCAGATTGGCCTCGACAGCATTGGTACCCATTACTGAGAAGCCTGGTACAGAAGCCTCCATGGCCTTTGCCTTGATTCCACACCTGTTGTCTCAGGAGGACAGTCATTTGCTCAATGTCAAGCTTCACTCTCTGCACCTAACAGCCTGGCATATTCTGTTTTGAACCATAGTGGGCCTCCTCTTCCACAGCAAGTTTTGAATGTTATTTTGGAAGCTAGAAGGCCTAGTACAAGGAAAGTGTCAGATAAATGGAAGAGATTTTTATTTTGGAGTGCAGCAAAGGATTTTGATGTTTCTGAGCCTAATTTAAGTGTGGCTCTTCAATATCTTACTGAGTTACTGGACAAAGGTTTGTCCTTCTCTTCTATTAAGGTTCATGCTGCAGCAATTTCGCTCACTATGATTGTGACCCACCATTGTTTTCTCATCCTTTGTTCAAGCAATTTCTTAGAGGGCAAAGAATATAAGACCCCCACGAAGAGCTCCTACTCCTGCTTGGGATCTCAATTTTGTGTTGGAGAAACTCACTCTACAACCTTTTGAGCCTGCAGCTACTACTGAATTAAAGTTTTTATCATGGAAGACTGTTTTTTTTTGTTGGCTATTACCTCTGCAAGAAGGGTTTCTGAGTTGCAGGCCCTTATGGCGGTTGAGCCTTTCTTAATTTTCCATAAGGATAGGGTATCTTTACGTACTAATCCTTCCTTTATGCCTAAAGTGGTTTCTAGTGTGGCTTTAAACCAAACTATTCATTTGCCTACTTTTTATGCAAATCCCCAAAATAAAGGGGAAAAGATTTTGCACACTTTAGATGTACACAGGCAGTTGCGATATTATTTGGACAGAACTAAAGGGTTCAGGCAGTCTCAGCAGTTATTTGTTTCGTTTGCTTTGAGTTCTCAGGGCAAGCCTGTGTCAAAACAAACTATTTCTAAGTGGATTGGGTTTCGCATTGCTTTCTGTTATTTCCGTCATGGCAAGGAGATTCCAGCTGGGATTAGGCCTCATTCCACTAGGGCTACTGCCACTTCGACAGCTTTTTTGAGGGGGGTGGCAACTAAGGATATTTTGGAGGCAGCTACTTGGAGTTCAGTGCATACTTTCTCTAGGCATTATCACCTACCACTTTACTCTAAATCCAGGGCTGGTTTTGCCACTGCTGTTTTGCAGGGCATTTTGGCAGCTCCTGCTTCCTTATAGTTTGGCCATCCTCCCTTACCTCTGCTTTGGGATTCTACCCAAGTGTAAGGACTGCAGCAATGTGAGATGAAGAACATAGTACAGTTTTGTACCTACCATAAATGTAGATGTTCAAGATCCACATTGCTGCAGTCAATTTACCTCCCTCCTTCCCTCTGTAGTTAGAGGTTGTGTGGGTTGGGTTGTCAATAGGGTGTATATTGTATATATTGTACATATTTTTAGTGCTAGGATGGTTGGTTGTTTGTTTGCTGTCTTTTGGTTTTGACCTTTATTTTTAGGGTCTTCTGACATCTGGGGCAAGAAAAGACTGAGGATATGACGTCGGTCATGCGCATTTGTACCCTGACGTCCTGATGTCAGTCAAATGCGCCTTGACCGACGTCAGCCTTATACTTTGATATTCGGGCCGACCGAGGACAGCGGACTACCCAAGTGTAAGGACTGCAGCAATGTGGATCTTCGAACATCTACATTTATGGTAGGTACAAAACTGTACTTTTTACCTCCATTTCAAATGTCATTAACTCAAGACGGATTTTTAAGTCCTTTGAGAAAAAGGTAAACTGTCCTGTTTCTGAGGGCTGCAAATTCCCATCACCAGACTGGTTATCCTCCTGGTTGCTGGTCTGAGCTGCAACTAAGGTTGAAATAATTTCTTTAGTCAGGTTGGCATGCACCAGTCCATTGGCTTCACGCTCCTTTGCCAACTGGTTCTTTGTCAGCTTGCCATAATTCTCTGCTGACATATTTGGCTGCTTTCTCTGACTAAACTAAATTAACAAAAAATAAATAAAACTGTTGTGAAATGAAACTCTGATTGTTTACCTTGTGGCTGCTGAGAGGACACACCTTTAGTGACAACTGGCTACAGAAGTTCAATTCATATCCATGCCATTGCTCACCAGTATGTGAATCCCCACTCTGGGCCAGTAATCAGAGAGCCTGAATCCTCACCACTGGAACTGGAGAGGGACGTTCATTTTGGAAGAAAAATGGATACACCCAGTATTTCCAGATGCAGCTTTCTGCATCAAGCACAATTTCCCTTAACAGCACCCAGTGTCTGGGTTTCTCTAGATGTCTTCCTCCCCAATAAGACTCCTCACTGGCACAACTGTAGGGTTGAGTCCTCAGCTGACTGTCCAAGCCAAGTCCTCCAGCACCCTGTCTGTGAAACCAGTGCTTCGTCTCCGTGCTGCAAGTAGCTGACACACAAGCACACTTTGAGATTTGATTTTCACATGCACATACACACACCTGGGAAAGGCTGGCACAGATTTGCTAGCTATGCCCCCTTCTGCCCAGACTATAAGGACAGTGCACTGGTACAGCGATTAACATAGTCCCCTCATAGCAAGAGGATGTTCTTCGTGTTTCACTGTTGCAGTCATTACATTTGGGTAATTCTGCTGGCAGGTTGCCCTCAGACGGCCTGAATTCCAAAGTCTTGGGTCCTGCATCAGCTGCTGTCACCCCTACCCTGACGTCAGGTCATCAGGGGTATAAAAGAAGCAGCCGACGCCATTTTCTTCAGTCTTTCTTGCCACGCGGTGCCCGAAGCAGAAGCAGTTAGCAAGTGCCGGTCGGCCGACTCCTGAGATTCTCGTGTTCGAGTTTCAGATCCGAAGTCTTCAATAAAGCTAAGTACCCCATTGGGGAAACTTTTTTCTTGCTCCAGACTGATGTCAGAAAAAGTTAATAATTGTATTTCTTGTGGGAAGCAAATACCTCATAAGGATTTTCATTCTTACTGTATTCCTTGCCTAGGCCCTGATCACAACGTTTCTGGTTGTCAGTTCTGTGCTAGATTTAACCAACGCACTATTACACGTCGGTATGATTTTGCTTTAAACTATTTTGGACGCCGGTTTAATTATCCAGAAATGTCGTCGGATAGCCATCCGACTACCGGAGTTCACAAGAAATGCAAAGAAAAGGAAAGAGATAGACAACCGAGGCCCAAAACTGATGACGAAGCTTCTCCTAAGCCAGTTTCCTGTTCGCCGGACCTCAGTGAGGCGCTTTGCAGCCCCTGACGCCCGCTGCTTTAGAGTCGCAGGCCGCTACCGACTCCCACGTGGAGTCAGCCATGCCGCTGGAAACTCAGGGATTGGAGCCTTGGATAATATCCCTTCAGATGGGTCTGGAGCCGCCGAGCAGGCACTGGCTTCTGAGGGTGTATTCAGACCTAAACATCTTTACATCAATCCTACTTCAGCTTCAAAGGCAAAGACTAAAGTTCCTTCCAAAGCAAAGAAACAAACTCAAGAGCCACGTGGTCAGGCCTCTATGCCCAAAAAACAGATGCACAAAATGGCTGAAGACTTGATTACCTTGATCAGGGGTTCCCATCCCCCTCCTGATAAGAGGCCTAGGCAAGAGACTGACTATGAATCTTCAGATCAGGTTTCCATTTCTTCTGATTCCTCTTCTGATCAGGAATATTCTCTTCCCCCCATGAGGATTCTGATGCTGAAGAATCTAAACCTTCAGCTTCTCCTCCTGAGGACTATTTTTTTTGGGGAAACCTTACATACCATGAGGGTGCATTTCCACTGGGAGAACCAAGATTTTTCAGAATCTAAAAAGAGGCTCAGGGATTTCCTTTTACTACCTCAACACAAGCCACTAGCCATCCCATCTGTGTTAGACATTGTAGATGATGTGTTTTCGGAGTCTAGTCTTACCCCTGACTCCTTCCTCCAGCTCCTGTTAAGCCTGACAGATATTACAGGGTTCCTGACTCACATAAATTCCTTTTTAAAAACCCTGCTGCAGACCCAGAAACTGTTTCTCAGGGTCCCAAAGGAGTTAAGGCTTCCGCTGCAAAAAAACCCTACCCTCTCTGACAAGGATTCTAGGGCACTGGATAGATGGGGGAAAAAGGTTTACACATCTGCTACCTTGGCTATAAGGGCCCTAAACTGTCAGTTTCATATGCTCAAATATCAGCAACATGCCATGGCATTGCTTAAACAGAAAATGTTGTTAAATTCTGAATGTGCAGAAAACAAGGAAATGCAGAATTTATTGCATGCAGCTGAACAAGTTGGAAAGCATACTTTGCAATGTGGTTTTGATTCTTTAGAGGCCTCCTGCAGGGCCGCAGTTACAGGTTCTGTAATTAGGAGGCATGCTTGGTTAAAGGAACAAAATCTGCCTGATCATGTTAGTTAAATTATTAGATTCACCTTTACAACATGATACTTTGTTTGGTGTTAAAGCAGAAGAGGTGTTAAAGAAAATGGAGGACAAAGCTAAATCTATGCAAACTGTCAAAGATTTTTTTTACAAGTACAGCCACCTAGGTTTAGTAGACACTGGCCAACAAAGAATTGGTCCTTTCCTGTGTCAGACAGACCTCAAAGGGGCAGATCCAGATGCCCTAGAAGCAGATCCCAGGCGCAAGGCTCATATCGCTCAAGGCAGTGGGGGGCTTCTACCTCCAAAGTTGGAGAAGACAAATCACAACCATACAGGAAACAGTCCCAATGACTTCCTCCTGCCTACACCAAGCACTTATCTCCTTGCAGCATCCTTATGGGGAAAATTATCACTTTTTTTCTCAAAATTGGCACATTATAACTCAGGACAAATGGGTCCTAAATATCGTGTCACAAGGCTACAAGTTCCATTTCCATACCCTGCCAAATGCAAACGGCTGGCCAGATCTGCCAAAAAAATCAATGGGCAGAGGAACAAAAACAAGTCTCATCCCTCATGGACATGGGGGCCATTCAACAAGTACCAGAGCAAGAGCAGGGACAAGGATTTTATTCAAGACTGTTCTTGGTACCCAGAAAGGACAAGGCCTGGAGGCCAATACTGGACCTATCTATTTTGAACACATTCCTGGATATACCAAAATTCAAGATGTTGACTTTGCAGCAGCTTCTGCCCATGCTGGGCAAGAATGCTTGGCTTGTGACTTTAGACTTAAAAGAGGCATACCTGCATGTCCCAATCAGACAAATATGCAGAAGATTCCTCAGATTTAAGGCTGGCTCAATGCATTACCAATTCTCTGCACTGCCCTTTTGCTTATCTTCTGTGCCCATGGTCTTTATAAAATGCCTATCACCAGTAATTGCATTTTGCAGACAAAGAGGAATACAAATATACCCTTACTTGGATGACTGTCTAATTCAAGCAGAGAACAAGGACATTCTTCTACAGCATCTGACGTTTGTGAAAAGACTTCTAGCATGCCTAGGGTACACAGTCAACGAAAAGAAATCAAAACTCGTACCCTCTCAAGAGATAATATTCCTGGGTGCAAGCTTAAATACAAGTGCCCAGGTGGCTTATCTCACGCCAGACAAAGGCAACTGACTACCTATTTCAAAATGTTGGCAACAAAGGCCCAGTTATCTGCAAGAAAAATTCTGCAGGCTTTGGGCTTCATGGCATCCTGCATTCTACTAATTCCATATGCAAGACTGCATATGAGTAAACTTCACTGGTACCTAAAAAGTGTTTGGACTCAACATTGCCACAGCCTGGAAACTATGATTACTCTCATTCCCTGCCTGCAACAGGAGTTTCGATGGTGGGCAAAGGCTTGTCACCAAAACAAGGGACAGCCATTCACATTACCCCCAGCCAGGCAGACACTAACAACGGATGCATCAGATTATGCCTGGGGGGGCCCACATGGCAAGAAGATGCATTCAGGGCTCATGGACCTCAAATCAAATGCATCTACATATCAATGAAAAAGAAATGCTAGCAGTTCAAAATGCTCTGACAGCCTTCAAGGAGCTATTTCATCCAGGACAGCTACTGATAAAAACAGACAACACCACGGTTATGTGGTATATAAACAAGCAGGGGGGCACACATTCTTACCCCTTTGCAGACTAGCCATGACTTTGTGGGACACAGCTTTGACTTACCAAGTACATCTGCAGGCACAATTCCTGCCAGGATGGAAAAATACTCTGGCAGATGAACTAAGCAGAAACCTCATGGATCCCCATGAGTGGCACCTGAATCCACAAGTCTTCAGCATGATAACAAGGAAATGGGGATGCCTAGACATAGATCTATTTGCCTCCCCTCACAACTACCAACTGAAAAGATTCTGCACAAGGATTTATCACAGACAAGCATGGAAAGTGGGCGCCCTATCTTTCCACTGGAAAAACCTCAGTATATGCATTTCCCCCTCTGCCTCTCCTCCCCAAGGTACTCCTAAAGGTCAGACAAGAGAAGCCAAAGATGATACTGATTGCCCCAGACTGGCCCCGCCAGTACTGGTATCCAATACTAAGGAGCTTGTCTCAATGCCTAGCTTGGACCTTACCTCAAATACCTCATCTACTGTCCCAGCAAAACAGTCAGATCCTGCACCGCCAACTCAGAACTTTAAACCTGACAGCATGTCGAATAATGTAGTCATACAAAATGCACCTCTTAGTAAAGCTGTGATGGATGTCATTTTGGAAGCCAGAAGGCCTAGTACTAGAAAATCTTATGCTGGAAAATGGAAGAGATTCTGTGCTTGGAACCAGGCACAAGGAACCGATACAGCTGTGCCAAATATTCCTCAGATTTTGCAATACTTAACTGAAATGCTGGACAAAGGCCTATCTTTTTCATCTATTACAATTCATGCCTCTGCCATTTCGGCTCATTACAATGTAGAGCCACCAATCTTTTCTCATCCCTTATTAACGCAGTATCTCAGAGGATCCAAAAATTTAAGACCTCCAAGGAGATCACCAATGCCTGCATGGGACCTCAACTATGTCTTGGAAAAACTCACCCTGCCTCCTTTTGAGCCAGCTGCTACTGCTGATATAAAGTTTTTATCTTGGAAAACAGCTCTGCTCCTAGCAATAACTTCTGCAAGACGAGTATCAGAGCTACAGGCACTCATGGCTGTGGAACCTTTTATCATTTTTTTATCCAGACAGGGTCTCTCTGAGGACAAACCCAACATTTATGCCTAAGGTGGTGTCCAGTGTGGCTCTCAACCAAACTATTCACCTGCCAACCTTTTATCCAAATCCACAGAACAAGGGGGAGAGAATTCTGCATTCTTTGGACGTATACAGACAACTTAGATTCTACTTGAACAGAACCAAAGTTTTCAGAAAGACAGAGCAATTACTAGTTGCATATGCTGCAGGATCACAAGGAAAGGCTATCTCAAAGCAGACTATTTAAAAGTGGATAGGTCACTGCATTCATTTCTGCTATGTACACCATGGCAAGCCAGTACCTAAGGACATTAGGCCACACTCAGCCAGAGCTGCAGCCACTTCAGCAGCCTTTCTCAGGGGAGTACCTACCAATGACATTTTAGAGGCTGCTACTTGGAGTTCAGTGCACAGTTTACAAAGCACTGTCATCTGACATTCTACTCTAAATCCAAGGCAGGCTTTGCCACTGCATTGCTGCAGAGTCTCATAGCCACTCCTAATGCTGTTTACCTCCAGCCTCCAACCTTAGCTTTGGGACTCTACCCAAATGTAGTGACTGCAACAGTGAAACATGAAGACCCTAGTACAGTTGTATACACTTACCATAAATGTAGATGTTCGAGTGTGTTCACTGTGGCAGTCCAGGTTACCCACCCACCACCCCCCTTTTCTTCTGATGGAACCTATCTTTCCCTTTCTGATTTATACAACCTATGTGGTGTATTTGCTTGTAGATGAAGGTAAAATTAATATTGGTGCATGTAATTATACATATCTAAGTTTTGGCAACCCTTTTGAGGGCACCTGACATCTGGGGCAAGAAAAACTAAAGAAAATGGCGTCGGCTGCTTCTTTTATACCCCTGACAACCTGACGTCAGGGAAGGAGCAACAGCAGCCGACGCAGGACCCAAGACTTTGGAATTCAGGCCAGCTGAGGGCAACCTGCCAGCAGGATTACCCAAATGTAATGACTGCAACAGTGAATACACTCGAACATCTACATTTACGGTAAGTGTACACAACTGTACTTTCTGCTGTTCGATTCCCTGCTGGGGTGCCTTCTGTGTGGAGTCTGTTTGTCCCCCCTGCATTTCTGTGGGTTTCCTCTAGATGCTCCCTTTTCCTCCTGTGTTACAAAGATGTGTCTCTGGAACTTTTCTCCCCGGGCCTCTGCTGACAATTGGCTCATTTCAAGTTGAGCTTTCCTGGTAACCAAATGTTAAATAAATAAGGTGGTTCCACTGCCACCAGACACCCCAAACCCAGCTAATTTAAGGCTCTTGGAAGGGTACCCAGTTATACTGGGTGAAATTAATATTAATACAAATGGTAATGTTGACCGAACAACCAGACTTACAGGAGTGGCCACAGTGTCACCAGTAGGCATAAGTACTCTCAAAGGTTAACTCACTCAGTCCAGTGGAGCTCAGGAAGTTTGCACTGTAACTTCCAGTGGGTGGAGACTAAGCCTTGTAACATAATCAAATTGTCCTCACATTTCAAACAGATGTTCATATCTCTGTAACCTTAGGGGTTATGAAAGAAGTATAAATAGCAAACTCTTCAGAACAAACTATTTTTATAGCATTAGTATTATTTAGGTTCTAGGTCTTAAACTGAATTTTATAAGTCACAGTATCCACTAACTATTACATTTGTATTATTTTGTAAACAACTTACAATATCTCAGCAACCACTCATATTACACACATAATATCAGCAGCATTTTATTCATCTAGCTGAGAGCTTTCATATGAGGTTTTGGAGTTCGAGCTGTGTTGGTGAGATATTTAGAAAAATGTGAAAATTATATCTATGCAAACTAATATCATAAAAACAGTTAATTTCTCTTTACCTGAACAAGACAGAGGTCAAATATTAATGCAGTTGTGTTTGTCATTATGTATGCTTTAAGATGAAATATTTTAAAACCATGTATATATATATCATGGTTTTGGAATTATTGGCACAAATATGAACACATAATTGACGTCTAGACCTTTACCTTTTTTCTTTGGCAACAGGTGCTTTCCAGCAAATGGGTTATGATTATTCATCAAGGTTACAAGGTTACAGATGGCAGTGGGAGGAAATTTCTCCATTCCAGGAGGAATCACTTATCTACCTGACCAGACTCTCTTATTTCCACCCTTCCGTGTCGTTTATCACATGTTGTCCCAGGGTGTAATGGAACCAGTTCCTTCTTCCCAAGGTTGGAAGGGTTTTTATTCGTGTGTTTTTGGTGCCAAAGAAAGAAACTGGAGACCAGTTCTGGATGTAACCTTTGTGATAGTGCCCAAGTTCAAAATGATGATGCTTCACAACCTCTTCTTCCTCATTCAATTTTCCTGATCACATTAGATTTAAAAGATGCTTACTATCACATTCCTGTTTATCCAGAATTCAGGCAGTTATTAGGGTTTTGTGTGTCTGAGTCACATTTCCATTCTCTGCCTTGCTCTTTGGACTATCCACTGCACCAGCAGTGCTCACAAAGTGTCTTGCTCCAGTTATAGCTTATTGCAGGCTACAGAGTATCTACATTTTTTCTGTATTTAGATGACTAGCTTATCTTTACAGAGTCATTTTCAAAATGTCAGGAATCTCTTTTGGGTTAATGATCTTTTGCACAAGCTTGGATTCCAAGAGAACATTCACAAGTCTTTCTTGACTCCCTCACACTGGATTATGCTCCTGGGATGTCAGCTAGACATGTCAGTTCAAAAGGTTTTTCTTCCACAGGAAAAAGCATATCTTTATTCAGATCTCTTTCTAGGTTTCTTCCTCTCAGACCTCAGTCACTGAGAAGGAATACATCTGAATTTTGGGTCTCATGATATTTATAATTCTTGTGATACCCCTTTTAAGACTCCACATAAAGATACAGTGGTATCTGAAATCTCTTTGGTCCCACCATCGACGCCCATTATATTTTCAAATGCCAGTGCTAGGGTTTATTAGGAAATAAATCATCTGATGTTGATAATCTTCATTCATTCATGATGAATTTGGTATCTGTTCCGTCCTTGGAACCGACTCTGCCGTTATAACAAGCTCACGCCAAAAACTCTTGAGCTAAGCTTACCCATAGTGCCCCATTCTTCATCTCCTCAGAGCTCATTTGCCGCATAGAGTGTCAAGATGCAACAGGCCAGCTCTCCAGCTAAGTGGTATAGATTTTTTTTATATTTTTTGATAATATTTCTTCTGCTTTTGAGATTTTCCATGTAATCCTTCCTTTATTAGTCACTGATAATTTGCTTACCTTTTCTGCCTGAGTGACTTCCCCAGTTTTCTTACCAATTTTTTGGTATTTCTTCATACCATTGGTGGTACAGGCACCTCCCTTACCTCTGTGGTAGTCATTAATACCATTGCTGGTATTTTTTCCCTTCTGTTTCCCTTTACCCATTGGGTACTCTTTTTTTTTTTTTTTACCATCGTTGGTAATTAATTTACAATTAGTCTTCCTTTCCTGACTGTGTGTGTGTGTTTTGTTTGTAGAGCTATTCTGACAGGGCCTTTCCCTTGTTGCTGTTCCTTTTGTAGCTTGATATATTGAATTTTAGACCAGCTGCTATAATGGCTGATAAGAAGGGGACAACAGGTTTCAAACAGTGTGATGTGTCACAGGAAAATGCCTAATTCTGATGGACATTTATCCTGTGTTTTTTGTTGTGGTGTTCCACACTTGAAGGTTCACCCCCCCCCCCCCCCCCGTGTGAACTATGTAAGGACTTTAGTGCCCGCACTTTGGTGGAAAGAAAAAAGTTAATTTTAAAGGGTCTGTTGCAAACCCCTTTCTCGGAGGCTTTATCTGAGGTGGAGGTCTCAACCCCTCCTAAAAAGGAACCTAAGAAGAGGTGTCAGTCTGTGCCATCCTCTCCTAATACTAGTGACTCTAAATCTGCTAAGTCCCACATGGAACCAAAATCCAAACAACCGAAACTGACTTCTGCACCCATCTCAGCACCAGAGCCTACAACTCCGTCCATAGTGCTGTCCTTAGCTATGGAACCAATCGTCTTCAACAACTACAGTACCGACCACTTCTGTGGTACCACAGACTCTCTCAGCACCAAATATAGTCTCTCCAATACAGGTCACTACCCTTCCTCCAGTGCAGCCTTCTGATCCTTTGACCACGGTGCCGAAGGTCAAAACCTTGGCTCAGACCTGATATTCCCTGTCTGTAGATCCATTTCTGGGACAGCAATTGAGCCCTTTTCTTGAATGGCCTGATTCTCCATCAGTGATGTCAACCCGCACTACCAGCAGCCTTTTGGATCTCGACATAGTGAGACTCATGGATCAGCTCCTGGCGGCCAGAGAAATTCCTTCTCCATCTAAACACTCCCTCCCAACCAGAGCCAAGGAATTTTCTCCATAGATTCTGATATATATTCCTCCTTCATCCTCCTCGCAGGTTTTGAAGCCCTTGATGCCAATGCCGGTCATGGTTCCAGCTTGTTTGGTTCCACTAGTAGATCTTACCATGGTTTCGGAGTCTACCCTATGGTCCTCGACTCAGAGCCAACCCATCCTCAAGATCGTGACTGGTCTGTCGTCACCATGACCCCTAGTATGGCACCTATTTTTTCTACAGTGCCGTCTATGGTACCAGTTGCTTTGAAAGCCCTGAGTCTTCTTGTGGCTCCTTCCCTGGGAGTGGGCTCATCAGAGTGGGGTGTGACCCCGGTTCCGAGGTTGTCTTTCTCTGTTCCAGGCTCCCATCCCTTTTCGGGCAGGCCTGCTTTCCAGGTGATGGAGAGGGCACTTGCCTCAGCAGGTTCACAGCTGGTCCCTTCGGCGCCAGAAGGCCACATGTACATGTCCTCTGGTCCACAGCTGACACAGTCCACTACCATGGGACATCAAGCACGGGAACCTCAGGATACCCTACTGCAGGGAACCCTCTCTTCAGAGTCCTGTTCAGATGCCCCTGCTGATGAGCCACTCCATAAAAGATTGTGCAAGAGGAAGCATGTGGATTCCCCTGAAGAATCCTTCACTGAAGATGCAGACTATGATGAGGGGAAGGGTCACCATGGTCACCCCCTGAGGATGTCTCCTTCAGGGACATACTAGAAATCTTAAAGCAGCAGGGAGACTAGAAGCCCACCAACCATTCCTCTGTGGAGACTGTATTCTTGCAGGCTTTCCATGCTCGACCCTCTACTTCCTGGGTGACCCCGCCTGCAGATGATCTAGTTCAGCTCATCATGCAGCGTGCCTGGAAGAATCCTGACACTGTTGAAACTATCCCCCAGAGATCAGACAAAATTCCATCCCCTCCAGAGGATCATCCCTCATTGGTCCAAAGGCTTGGCAGTAGATGCTATGGTGGTGGTGGCAGCCACTAGGAAAAAACTCACCAAGGAGAGCCCTGCTGTGTCCATCTTCCAAACAGGGACTCTCAGACAATGGACAGACTAGGGAAGTGGGTGAATGCTTCATCGACCTTTGACATTCAGTCCTTGAACTATCTGGCACACTTTACCTGTCTCCAGAGGGACCTGATTACCTGATCATGGAACTCTCGGGAACCCTAGCAGGAGCAGTATCTGATGAGGTACATGACAAAGTTGCTTCACTGCTTGCTACTCTAGACTTCATATCTAATTTGTCCATGTGGTTGATTTCTTATACTACCAAAGGGGTGGCTAGAGCAGCAGGTGCAGGCGTTGTCATGAGACATCACACCTGGATGCGCTTATGTGACTTTGCAGACCCTTTTAAGTCTTCCTTGTTAATGTTCATGTTGATGCTTCCTCTCTTTTTGGCCCAAAGGTGAAAGACACATTAACCAGGTGTGAAAAGGACAGCAAGACCCTGTCTGCCATGGGCTTGTTTGTCCACTCCCCAAACGATCCTACTCTAGGAATCAGAGGAGTGGAAAGATGTGGTTCAGGAAATCCCAGGGTCCTTTCTGTGACAAATGTAGCGAGTTTCTCCCCCCGGGGCAGAGAAGAACTCATCAGGAAGAGGCACCTCTTGAGGCATTGGGGTTAGACGTAACCAGGGATCCAGAGAGTCTTTCTCTGGGCAGCCCTATCAGCTTTCCTGAAGAGCGGCCTGACTGCTTGCCTCTGGAAGCAGTTGGGGGACGATTTTCTCTGCACCACCTAGCCTGGAATTCCATAGCGACAGACTCTTGGGTGCAGACGATAATTACCAGAGGTTATCACATCCCTTTTGATCTTTACCAAAGGCCGCAAAGGCAAATCCATGATGTTCCACCCAGTCAGTGGGATGCAGCAGCACAGGAAATTCAAAAGCTGCTTCTAAAAGGAGTCATCCAAACATTCCCGCCAGACCATATAGAATCCGGATTTTACTCAAGTTTCTTTTTAGTGCCAAAAAAGACAGGGGACTGGAAGACAGTTTTGGACCTCAGCATCTTAAACAAGTTCATCAGATGGGCAAAATTCCGGATGGTCACGGTTCAGTCTATCCTCCCGTTTCTGGAGAAAGACAATTGAATGTGCTTTATAGATCTGCAGGATGCGTATTATCACATAAAAATGGACAAATGCTCCAGGAGATTTCTCCGCTTCCGGCTGGGAGCCAATCACTACCAATTCCGAGCACTGCCTGTTGGTCTCTCCATAGCCCCCAGAGTGTTCACCAAATGTATGGCAGTGGTAACAGCTAACTTGAGATTGCAAGGATTCCGAGTATTTCCGTATTTAGACGATTGGCTCCTTATCACCCCTACAAAGAGTCTGCTGCTTCTTGCCTTGCATTACACCCTACAGCTAGCAAGTTCCTTAAGGATCTCAATAAACAAAGAAAGGTCCAGACTGGTACCTTCTCAAAATCTAGAATTCATAGGTGCAACATTCGACATTGTCTTGCCTGATCAGCCTCCCGCTTCACAGGCTTCAAAAATGAAGATCTCAACTACAATTGATGCTCTCTCTCTCTCTTGACAGTGTCCCAGCTTATGCAGTCCTTCAACTGTTAGGATCAATAGCAGCAATGATTACTATTGTTCTTCTAGCAAGACTACACATGAGACTCCTACAATGGCTCCTAGCATCAGAGTGGTTCCATTTAACTCATCATATGTCCTTCCCAATCCGCGTAACAAAGCCCTGCAAACAAGACTTACATTGCTAGATGAAGCCAGAAAAGGAACTGTGGAATCACCCACTCAGCCCAAGGCTGTAGTGACCATGGATGCATACCTGATGGGGTGGGGGTGGGGGGCATTTCCAGGGAAGAGAGTCCAAGGCACCTGGTCCCCCGAGGAGGTCAACCCTCATATCAATGTCCTAGAACTGAGGGCAGTACTTCTGGCATTGCAAGCATTCCAATCTGTCTTCCTGTCAGGGACAATTGCTATCCAGTCAGACATGTCCATCGTCGGGTATATGAACAAATTGGGAGGGGGGGCAAATCCTACCTGTTGTGTCAGGAAGTCTTGAGAGTTAGGCAATGGGCGATACCTTTCAGCTGTTTTCTGGTAGCAGTGCACATTCCCAGGGATTCCAGCGTGATTGCGGACTAGCTGAGCAGATGCATTCTTCTGCCTCACGAGTGGTCCCTCAATCCTGTCATAGCAGCAAAGAACTTCAGCTGCTGAGCGTCAGCCTTGCTGTGATTTATTTGCATCCTTCACCAGCCACAAATGCAGCAGCTACTTTGCCCTAATCCCCACTCAGGGGGAGTCCCCGAGGGATGCTCTAATACACTGTTGGCCCATGGGTCTTCTTTATGCCTTTCCACCTCTTCCTCTGATCCCACAATTTCTAAAGAAGGCTCTTTAGTTGAGAAGCAGAGTAATCCTCATTGCACCTTATTGACCCTGACAAGATTGGTTCCCCTTCCTTTGGCCTCACCTCGTCCACTGACCGTGGACTCTGGATCTAACTCTGGAATTACTGTCACACCTGCAAGGGTTGATCCATCCACATATATTGAGTCTCAACCTGACAGCTTGGTTCCTCCACTTCCAGTAATTGCCAGGCAGAATAATCTATCCTCCCCTGTACGAAACATCCCTTAAGCCATCCACCAGAAAATTTTATCTCAGCAAGTGGAAAAGATTCATAGTTTGGTCTTGAGAGAAAGGGCTAGACCCCTTTTCGGCTTCACTTAGCTCAGTATTGGACTGTTTATCAAATCTCCTACATTCGGGAGTGGCAGCTTCCACTATTCGAGTCCACCTGGCGGCTATTTCAAACTTCCACATTGGTTTCCAGGACTCCTCTTTGATATCCCACCATCTCTGTAAGATCTTTTTGAAAGGGGTCACACTTATTAGACCACCCTTCAAAGAGCCAATTGAACCTTGGAATTTGACACTAATTCTACAAACCTTGACTCATCCTCCGTTTGAGCCTGCTGGCACTTGTGATATGAAATTTTTATCTTGGAAAACTTTATTCTTGCTAGCAATTACCTCAGCAAGGCAAATATCAGAACAACAAGCTTTGTGCATAAAATGCCATTACATGGTTTTCCATAAAGAGAGAGAGTATCACTTAGGACTAACCCCTCCTTCTTACCCAGAGTTGTTTCAGATTTGAGTATTAATCAATCAATTGACCTACCAGTTGTCTTCCCCAATTTTTCTAGTAAAGGAGAATATTGTCTGCATTTGTTGGATGTACATAGATTACGTTTCTACTTGGACAGGACTATATCACTACGAAAATCTGACCAATTATTCTTGTCCATCTCAGGAACAAAACTGGGAAAACCTTTTTCTAAAGTAACTTTACCTAAATGGCTGAGAGATTGTGTTTCCTTTGTCTACCAACAAAACCAAATCCATCTAATAACAAAAATCAAAGGGCACTCAACCAGGTCAGTTGCTACGTCTGTTGCTTTCCATTCCAGAGCTTCCATGGACATTTGTGCAGCAGCCCCATGGGCTACTCCTCATACTTTTATCGCTCATTACAAATTGGATTTGGTTTCCAGGGGGAGAGCATCCTTTGGCTCAATGGTGCTCTGGAATATTCTTCCATAGAACCTCCCATTGATTCATGTAGCTAGGGACTCTGTCCCATTCGTCATGAATGAATGAATATTAATGACATCAGATAATGAAGTTATGTTCTTACCATAACGTTACATCTGTGTTCTTGATCTTCATTCATTCATGACATCCCATCCTCCTACCCCTCCAAAAGGCTCCTGGAGGTCTGGATTTGGTCCTAGCTTCATGATAGGGAATTTGCTCAGACAAAGCCTCCACTTTCCTTTCTTACGGGCAAACTTGATCTAAGGAGATGAAGCGAGAGGGCACTATGGGTAAGCTTAGCTCGAGAGTTTTTGGCTGGCACGAGCTTGTTATAACAGCCGAGTAGGTTCTGAAGACGGAACCGATACCCATTCATCATGAATGAATGAAGATCAACAACACAGATGGAACGTTATGGTAAGAACATAACGTCTTTTTTTGGTGGGAGGTAGCAGATATCCTTAAATGAAGGTCTCCCCCTCTCCCTCCCTACTCCAAAGCAGTCATTCACTACAGATTCTTCAGACTTTGCTTGAGGAGCAGTTTCCGGAGAGATGAAAGTGAAGGGGGTGTGGGACACCAAGGACAGATGCAAGTACATAAATATCAAGGAGTTGCATGTCCTGATCTAGGCACTCAATTTTATTTATTTATTTGATATTTGTTGACTGGGTTTGTCCGACTGAGCGAGAGCCCTTTTTCAGCGAAGGCCCAGGGAGAAAAGCTCCACAATTAAATAAAACATATACAGTAGCAAACTAGATACACAATAACAATAGAAATGAGACAAGGTAGTTGACAGTTTGCTGATAAAATCACACAGATTAATTACATTCCAATATCAACATCATTCAGAATTTACAATCACGTTAGGAGGAAAGTATATTGATTACAGCAGCAGGTCTCAAGTATAATCACTGTTTTAGATAATTAGCAGTCATTCTGGATGAGTATTACTCATGATTACGTAAGTTTAGGTCTATGTTCAGTTTGAGTAAAACAAAATGGGAGAAAGAAAAGGGGGTAGGGATAGAATTTTCAAGGAGTGTGATTACATGGACAGATCCATGAATTGTTCAGAAAGGTTTTAGTAGCAATTTTGAATTGATGTTGGTGATTTATGTTGCAAATATCCAGTGGGAGCTTATTCCATGATAGGGCTAGGGAGTAGCTGTAAAGGTTTTGTCCCGTTTTAGTTTTGGGCTTGTAGATTGAAAGGTTTTTTTCTGAGCGTCAGAGGGACTGTAAAGGGGTGTAGGGGGAGACCAGAGATGTAATGCTGGGACAGAGGGAGGGCAGATACAAGATGGAGTGAGCTGTTTTGAAGCTGGGAGAGAAGTTGGTGAGGAAGTTTCTAGCCAGTAAACACTTTAAGTGTTAAACAGTGATGTGAGTGGTGAGAGTGGTCAGTGGCAAATTTAGCTACTTTGTTATAGGTAGAGTCTAGTTTTGTTAGGAGAGTGGTTTGAACATTGGTGAGGATTTGTGAACCATAGTGTAGGCTGGAGAGTAGGTAGGCTTGAGATAGGGCAATTTTGGCTTTATTGGATAAGACTTTTTGTTCCTGTAATGGAGCCTGAGCTTTTGGTAGGTTTTCTTAATGTTGTTGAGGACATGCAGGTCGAATTTAAGACTGTCATTAATGATGACCCCTAGCCTGGTGTGAGATTCCACAGTGATAGGTATGTTATTGTAGGATGAGATTGAAAAGGAGGGTTTAAGATGAGTCATAGATTTTGGGATAAAAAGAGCAGTTTAGGCTTTTTTGGGTTTAGTATATTAGCTGGTTGTTGGCAAGTCAGTTTTCAATAGCAAAGAAGGAATTCTGAGTCATAGCATTTAAATCATCGAGGGAGTCTGTTGCGGTGATAACAGTTGAGTCATCTACATACTGAATGAGTGATGACTATGGACAGGAGGTAGACAAACTATTTGTAAAGATATTAAACAGTAATGGGCCAAGGATAAATCCTTTTGAAACACCCATTTTTATAATAGTGCAGGAGAGATTGCAGAAAGCCATTTAACAGATTGTAGACAGTCACTGAGGTAACTAGAGAGCTAGGAGATGGTGGAGGAGGATAGGTTAAGTTCAGAGAGTTTGTTTAAAAGAAGGGAGTGAGAAATGGTGTCAAAAGCCTTAGAGAGGTCAAGAAGTAGACATGAGACCAGTTGTTTTGGTCTCTAGCTTGGTATATAGTATTAATGAAAGAAATGAGGCCAGTAGAGGTACTATGTTTAGGGTGAAAGCCATGTTGAGTAGGGGTAAGTATGTCCTCTTACAGGAGGAAGTGAAGGATTTGTCTGTGTATGCATTTCTCCATGATTCTGGAAAGGAGATAGGATAGCAATTGGACAAAAGAAAGTTCAGAAGAGTTACCTCCCTTGTGGATGGGTAAAGTGTAGAATTGTTTCCAGATTGCAGGTACTTTAGATTAAGTAATGAAATGGTTAATTAGAATGGAGATGGGGAGGGCAAGTGAGCTGGCAGTTTTTTGGAGAAAGAGATAGAGGGTGTGCCATCAATGGAAGGGAAGCAAGGTTTAAGCTTTAGTAGCAGGGTTTTGATGTAGTTAGTAGATACGGTTTTGAGAGAAAAGGTGAGAGGGGTTGGTGGGTATAGGAGGGTTCAACGGGAGGTTGGAATTTTGCTATGAATTCTTTTGGGTAGCTATTTTGCTAATAGTGTCAATGAAATAGGAGTTAATGTTGGTAGCAGTTTCTAAGGTGGAGTTATTGGGGCAAGATTGAGGAGAGGAGGGGTTGCCAGGATGAAGCATGTGGTTAATGGCATGCCAGAATTTCTGTGAGTTGGCTAAGTGAGTGGTTGTGGGGTGGTTGTAGAAGTTCTTTTTGTCTTTACAGAGGGATTTTTTAGTGAGGTTGCAAAGTTTGTTATATTGTTGAGGGTGGGAGGGAAGTTTGGTATTGGACTAAAGCTGCTATGCTTTGTCCCGTTACTGCATTAAGGGGTTGGTGGTCTGTATTAGCCAAGGAGATGTGATTTATTTTACTCTTAACAGTTCTTGTCAGGGCTAGAGAGTCAAGTATGTTGAGTAATATAGTATTGAATTCAGCTACAGCATCATCGAGGAGTAGCTCCCTGAGAAAGGACCAATTAACATCTGAGAGATGGTTGTGTAGCATAATGGGGTCAAAGTTAGTTAGTTTCGACTAACTATGAACTTATGTGGTCTACTATAATGAGGAGAGAATCTAAGGACTTTGATTGGGCAGTGATCACTGAGAGCATCTGGCACTATTTTAGGAAGTGATATTTAAGGGGTGAGAGACTAGCATCCAGTCAAGAAGAGCAGCATGATTAGTAGATTTAATAGTAAACGTAGGAGTGGATATTAGTTGGGAGAAACCATTTAAATTAATACAGGAGGTTGGATTATCAGAGGATAGGGATAGCCAGTTAATGTTGACATCTCACAAGACTATTGTTTCATTAGGTAGGTGATGAGAGAGCCAGGGTAGAATGCTTTCAAGTATAGTGATGTCACCAGGGGGTATATAGATTGCGACTATGGTAATTATGTTGTGGGTATTAATTTTACAGTTGGCGATTAGCAGTTTGGCCAGGGAGATAGAGGGGGTTGGAATAAATAGTGGGGTCACAAAGAGGTGGTTGGAGAACATAATAGCCACTCCACCACCTTTCCTATGGGTTCTGTCGAGTCATAAGATGCTGTATCCAGGGGGTAGAAAGTCTTTGTCAGGAATATGGGGTTTCAGCCAGGTTTCACAGAGAGTTATGCTGAGAGAGTGATGGGATGTCCTGGCATGGAATTCACTGGTTTTGTTAACTATGTTTCTGATGTTCATGGGATACAGAGAAAGATGTTTTGTGGTGATGATAGGATGCACAGGGGTGGAGTAACAGGTTAAAAGGTTGGAAGACGAAGGGAAGTCTGGTTCAGGATTGTGTTGGATGTCAATAAATAGGAGCGGGCTAGAGTGTGTGTGAAGAAATTGTGAGGAGGGGGGAGAAGGAGTATTTCTCCTTACCTTTAGGAGAGAGAGTGCAGCTGGGAAGGATATTAATTTTAGGAAGATGGGGAGTTCTAGGAGAGGGGTGGGTGAGGCCAAAAAAAATGAATGAGGAAGTTGTGGGATAGTTAAAGGATGGAAGGAGGTTGGTGATGAGGTCTTAGTTGTGTATTGTAGGAGGTGAGGTTGTATAAGAGTATTAGGGTACAGATAGAGAGAAGAGATTGAGACAGGTAGTGGATTTACATGATGGAGGATAGGCTAGGTGGAGTAGGGGTGGGTTCAGATAAAGGCATAGATAACTAGCAAGCTAGAGGTGAATACTGATACTAAGGGAGATGGGAGTGGAGATGTCAGTTGTATACTAGGAATAGCGAAAGTGTAAAAATATCTAAGGAGTATATTGTAGGAAGGATGAGCTGATAATTGTGTTTAGAGAGGGGGAGGTTCAATAAGGATTAAGTAGGAGGGGTATATATTAGAGGATGTGGAAGAATTAAGTGGAGGGTTAAGCAAACAGGGTGTTGTTTGAAAGGAAATGTGGAATTCAGCAGTGTTGAGTAAGGTGGGGTTAAAGACAGGTTAGAAGGTGAGCAGGGAGAATGTGGAGGTATGAATGAGTGAGGTTGATTAGAGGGGAGGGATGAAGAGGAGGGGTTTCAGTGAGTAAAGTATAAAGGAAGCGAGTTCAGAGGTGAGTGGGAAAGGGGTTAGGGTAGGGGAAATAGAACAAAATGGTGCTGTTCCCTAGCTCAGCACTGTAAGAAGAAAAACAATCAGGAAGGTAATTTGTATTGGAAAATAGAGCAGGAATGATGGAGGAGAGGATAGAGGGAGAATATATAGTAATTTAAGCAGAGAGATAGTTTAGTAAATAGTGTAAGTGGGGAGCGGATAGAGAGACTTCTGAATGCCTGCAGTGCCCAATACAGAGGGGCAAGAAAGCTGGAGGTAGGAGAAGTCGTATTGACAGGACCCTAAGCTCACTGTTTACGTGAGTCTAGCAGCAAAAGGGAGTATGGGGTGTGGGCATAAGAGCAAGGGAAGTAGAGTGGAATGGCGTAGAGAGTGCACAGGAGCTAGGAGGGATGATGTACTGTGGGAACCGGGAGTAAGAGACCAAGGTACAGGGATATGAATTCACAAGACAAGAACTAATTCACTTACATTCACTGTTAGAAGACAAGACTTAGGCTGGTAGGTCCAGGCTTCCACAATAAGGCTAGAAATTCTCTTGGGCTTCACTGTATCAACCAAATTGGAGGGGCAGCTCAGTTGGGAGAACCTTGTAATCATATTAAAGAGAAAACAATTTAGTAAACAGAGCTGTAGAAGGGTTTTACCTGGACAGTTGGAAGGAAAAGTAGGGTGAATAGTTTATCTAACTGTATGTTATAGACTTGACTTATTGCGTGGAAGGCATAAGGACATATGCAAAAATCAATAGTTAGAATCATCAACTAATGATAGGGTACAGAAAGGTAGTAGTTGATTTATATAGCTTAAACTTGACATTTCTTAAAACATAATTTACACGTGGCAGAAGGAGCTCAGAAACACCACAAAATAAAGACAATAGTCATTCAATTAGAGTCTGTGTTATTAAGGAAAGCATTGTCAATGCTTGGGAAAAATTCAGTATAGGAGCAACTATTTGTATAACTGTGCAGCTGTACAACCAGTAACAGGGATATGCGATAATTAAGGGGGGCTAGAACAATTCTCTGAACCATCTTTGGTCCCTGAGACCTCTTCAAGTGGTTACAGACAATACCACAGTGATGTGGTACATCAACAAGCAAGGGAGAGCCAGGTTATACCCCCTTTGCAGTCGTACCATGTTAGCTTAAGATATAGGTTTGCATTACAGTCTCACTCTACAGGCATCCTACATTCTGTCAGAGCCAAATTGTGTGGCAGACAGATGAACAGGACCAGGACAGACCCTCACGAATGGAAACTAGGTCTGGGAGTCTTTCAGGATTTGATCCATCTGTGGAGAGTTCAAGTAGACCTGTTTGCCTTGTCTTGGAGCAATCAACTGGCAAAATTCTGCCTTTTCTTTTCTTTGGACAGGAATGTTCATGTATGCCTTTCCACTAATATCCAGAGTGCTTCTGAAGCTTCAGACATAATCTCCAAAGATCATTGAGGTCACTCTCTTCTGGCCCAGGCAACCATGGTTCTCTCTTCTTTTGGAAATGGCCAAAGGCAATTACCACAAGCTTCCTCACAGAATGTATCTACTTGCACTACAACAGGAGTGTTTGATACACCCCAGCATCAGTCATCTTCAACTGACTGCCTGGATGAGAGGCTCTTAATTCCTTTTAGACACCTGTTTTCTGGGGACATGCAGCATGTACTAATGGAGACAAGAGAGTTTGCTTCTAGAAAGTCATATATTAACAAACAAAAAAGGTTTTCTGTTTGGTGCCAACAACATAACCAGCACCCACTCAGGGCTAGTTGTCTGTTTTTACAGTATTTGTGAGAGTTACTATCTTATGGCTTTTCTTATTCCTCTGTCGATGTTCATTTGTCTGCCATTTCAGTATGTTTGCCCACGGATCCTCCTCTTTCAAGGCAATCGCATGTCAACATGTTCTTGAGAAGGTTTTCCATAAGTGGCCTCAAAATAAACAGTGGCCTGTCCTTGGGATCATTTTGTGTTAGTGAAACTAATATTTGCTCCATTTGAACCTGCTAATTTGGCTGACATGAGATTCTTGACATGCAGACAGTTTTACTGATTGCTCTGACTTCTGCAGGAAGGGTATCTGAGCAGCAAGCTCTTATGCTGAGTAAGCTTACCTTATTTTACACAAGGACAGGTTTTCTTTGAGAACTATTCCTTCTTTTATGCCAAAAGTGTTACCTGAGTTTACTTTGTCAAACTATGCATATCCCCATTTTCTTTCCTGATCCTAAGAATGAGGGAGAAAGGATACTCTGTACCTTGAATGTCCACAGACAACTTGAGTACTATCTTGAAGGAACTAAATCTTTCAGATTGTCAGATCAGTTGTTTATTTCTTATGAAGGTAAGAAGAAGGGACAACTGTTGACAAAATAGACCATTTCCAAACACTTGTCTAAGGCTGTTACCTTTTGTTATACTCACCAAGACAAATCTATTCCAGGCAGGGTCAAGACCGTGCTCTACAAGGACCTTGAATTCTTCTATGGCTTTTTTGGAAAGGGTTGGATTCTAGAAGCTGCTACTTGATCCTCTGTATATCATTTTACAAAGCACTATAAGCTGAATTCCTTATGTGGGTCTAGATCATGCTTTGCTATGACCATTCTCTAGGGGCTCCAAGAGTCTTCTCCTTCCATCTCCCAAATGTAGTTAGCTGTGGTAATCTATAAATATAGCTAAGGCTACTGTAGCAGTGATCAATATGAAGAACATATACAAGTGTGTAAGCTGAACTTACCATAACAGATGTTTATATGATCACTATGATAGCTGATCTTTCACTCCATCCTTCTTATTTGGTGTTTTTTTATGCCAGGGTTGGGACTTTTTTTTTTGTTATTCCTGGCCTTGTCTCTGGTGGCAGGAAAGCTGTGAAGGGCTTTGTGCTCAAACTTCTCTTTCAGTGAGCTCAGCTCAAGCTGATATCTCAATCTGGATGAGTGGAAGGTGCCTTGAAGCTTTGGAAGCTGGCCAGCCATTATATCCTTGTCAGGTTATAGACCATATGGCTAAGGCTACAGCAGCAGTGATCATGTGAACATGTACTATTATGGTAAGTTCAGCTTACACAACTGTACTTTCTCCATCTTACCCTTTGGACTATCCATTGCAGCAAGAGTGTTCACAAAGTATTTAGCTCCAGTTATAGTTCATTGCAGGCTAAATGGTATCCACATTTTTCCATATTTAGATGACTTGCTTATTTTTGCAGAGTCTTTTTCAAAGTGTCAGAAATCTTACACTTGGGTGCGAGATCTCTTACACAAGCTTGCATTCCAAAAGAGCATTCAAAAGTATTTTCTCACCCCTTCACATGGGATTGTATTCCTGGGGTGTCAGCTAGACACCTCAGTTCAAAGTGCATTTACTCAACAGGAAAAATAGATTTATATGTAGATCTCTTTCTAAGAATTTCAACTCAAACTTCAATCACTGCAAGAGAATACCTCAGGATTTTGGGAATTGTGACATCTGTGATTCTCATGATGCCCCTGGCAAGACACCACGTAAGAAAGATACAGTAGTATCTGAAGTCTCTTTGGTCCAGCACCAACATCCTTTTTCTTTTCAAATCCCAGTGCTGAGGTTTGTCAGAGAAGAAATCACTTGATGTGCAGTAAATATCCTTAAATCCAGGCCTCCCCTTCTCCCTCCCTGTTCCAAAGGAGTCACCACAGAAATCTTGTACTGAAATTGGGGATGCAGTTTCAGGAGGGATAAAAGTGCAAGGTGTGTGGGGCACCAATGACAGATGCAAGCACGTAAATGTAAAAGAGATGCTTGCCTTGATGAAGGCACTCAACTCTCTGAATCATCTTTGATCCCTAGAATCTCTTCAAGTTGTTACAGACAATACCACAGTCATGTAGCACATCAACAAGATGGTCTAGGGCT
Source organism: Protopterus annectens (assembly GCF_019279795.1). Taxonomy (NCBI): domain Eukaryota; kingdom Metazoa; phylum Chordata; order Ceratodontiformes; family Protopteridae; genus Protopterus; species Protopterus annectens. Next base: position 1,527,311,939 of record NC_056746.1, read on the forward strand.
TGGAATAAGCATCCTCATTGGTCCTTTTGAATTTTGTTAGTTTTTTTCTTCAAGTTTTAGCTTCTGGTATTTAGACCCTGCATTTAAGCAGGTTTATGCTTGTTTGCACTTCATGCAGCACCTCGCACTACCGCACAATTGTGCGACAAAACCGGATAGTTAAATTCAAGAAATTTTCTCTTAAAACCCAGGCAGAAATATCCATTCACTGTGGTCCTCTGTGATAGTTTCTGAAAAGCCACACCTAGTGACAACAGTCTTCATCCTAGGACAGCTGGACCACCCTTCTTTCTCCTGCCAACCTTGTTGACTTGAGTCTCTTGAGGCAGTCTAGCAGTTGCCTCATGTACACAGACAACCCTCTACTAATAACAGTTGAATTCAGATTGCGAGAGATGTATTTACACCAAGAATCTAGAATCCATGCTCTCCCTCACTCAAAACAGTAACACAGTTATGTTCCTATCCTTAAGCAGTATACTACCCTCACCTAGAATGATGTCACAGTATAAACAAAAAATGAATGATTTCAATAATTGACTTAGTTTTTGGTGTCATTCCAAGTGGATTCAGTTCCTGTCTGCCTGGGAAGCCATAGGTGACAAACTTGCTGCTTTGCCTGAGATGGTTTACACCTGGCACCCATAGGCTTTTGGTTGCTCCCCCATAGTGCTTTTTTTAGATAAGGCCTCGAAAGCAACATTACGGATGTGAAATTATGCAGTCAGAACGAAGTAAGGGTCATGCTGCTAAATGCTAGGAGCTTAAACCAAAAACTGCACTCCCTGAAAGCACTTCTATCACTAGAAGATCATAGGAAGTTACTAGGTTATTGGCCCCGAGACCCTTATAAGTCTGCTGTAGAACTAACCAATATTATGATACAGGAACAGTGAAGATATAGATGAAACAAGCAAATCCATACTATTTTAAGTGTTTCAATATTTTTCCTAATTGTTTTAATATTTTTGATATTTGTTGTTTTTTCTAGACATGTATTTTAAGGACTCTTTAAAGCTTTGTGTCTTAGAAATGGGGGATGGGTTAAAGGAAAATATATGATAGGCTGGCTGATATGTGTTTTTAAAATGCTCCTATTTAAACATTTTGAATTAATTGTAATTAAGTTGCACTGAGGAAGGACGGTTTTAACCCGAAAGCTTTGCAGCAGTAAATTCTGGTTTTCTTGACATTGATTTGCTCGTTTCACCCTTATAAGTCTAGCCAAGAGTTTAGCCCATGTTTAGACAAGTCAGCACCCAAAGCCCCTATCCAGCAGGGACACAGGTGGAATCCCAGGGGTGTATTTTCTGTTTCCCATCCAGTTATCCAGGTTGCACTTGAAAAGGGGTAATGAGGTACTGTGCTTGACATGGAGCGGGAGTCTATTCCACAGATGGGGGAGTCTCAGGGAAACAAGTCTGTCCTGCCAGCAAGTTCTTTTGATGTCACAGACCAGGTTGAGATCTCGCATGCAGGTTACTCGAGTGGAGCTTGACTTGCGGATATGCAGCAGTCCCATCAAGGCAGGGTCTGAGATTGGTTTGTATACCAGACATAGGTCACCTCTGAGGAGTCTGGATGAAACTGAGTAGAGTGGCTTTTAGCCTATCTGTGTAGGGTAGATGTTTGAGGCCCTGGATTCTTCTGGTGAGGAACCTCTGTGGTCTCTCCAGTTGCTGCATGTGTTTTGCGAGGTACATGCCTAAGGGGGCATTGTGCTCAGTAATTGGCATTATAAGGGAAGAATACAGGTATGTTATGACCTCCTTATCCCTGGATGAGATACCCTTACTTATGAGGTGGGCCATTTAGAAAGCTTTCTGTACAACGGAAGCAACATCGTGGTCAAAAGTCAGGTTGCTATCAGCCTGGCTGCCCAAATCCCTCACAACGGATTGCGTGCTTAGGATGTTATCAATGTGATATGTGGGGGTGTCACTCTCCCCAAAGGGGATGATGATGCATTTTTTGGCATTCAGCTTGAAACCATGTTTCTGGCACCAGTCATTTGTTTGGGTGAGACCCTCTTGTAAGTCATCCACATCACTTGGGGAATTGATGACCACATCCAGCTTGCAGTCATCTGCAGCCTTGGTCAAGCTCAGGACATTTTCTAAAAAAGGCTCTATGGGGGAGGCATGGGCCTTTGCCAGAAGCTGGCCATCTCTAGCAAAGCATCGTGGTTTGTCAGTCATATCTTCCCAGGCTGTCAGGTACTGGATCCCCCTGGAATGACACCAGAAACTAAGCCAATTGTTCAAATCAATCATTTTCTGATTGTATTGAGGCATCATTCTGGGTGACAGTAGAATGCTGCTTAAGGCTAGGGACATACCTGCCTGGGACACACATTCAGCAAGCTCAATAATGTCTCTCTTCATGTAGTCCAGGGAGGTATGTCTTAAGTCGTTCACCCAAACGTGGACTATGACAGAGTCATAACAGTACCTTTTGTTGAGAGACTTGAGTGCATGTGCGATATAGCAGATTCTGGCACCTGACAGAGATGTCTGTGCAGTCCAGAACCCTGGTTTAATGCCTCAGAAAGTACCCCAGCCCTGCAAGGCTACAGTGCCAAAGGAGATGGTGTTTCAGTATATTAGAGAGAAATTTACCTCGTGTCTAGTTAAACTGGACAACTCTATGGAGTTACTCCAGGAGGTTACATTGGGTAAGACCCCCATTCAAGTCCTAGCCAGTTATAGATCCCTGTCCATTGGTCACGACACTTACAAAGCCTACTTAACCAAACTGAAGAGAATCCAAATTTTACTGAACACACTGGTTATGGGGAATTTCAATTATCCCACCATCAACTGAGAAACCTACTCTAGCCCAAACTCACTAGCACAAACGTTCCTTGACTTTGTGAATTTAAATGTCCTGGAGAAAATTGTCCATACCCTGACAGGAGGAACAAACATTCTAGATGTGGCCCTTACCAACATGTCAAACAGGTGCATTGATAGACTGTTGGACTCTCATAACTTAAAAGTGATCACAAATCAGTCACCTTTGAACTGACACTAACACCAGAACTCGCAAAGGGTGAAATCAGACTAAAAAACTTCACCTAGGCAAACTGTACCCTCCTAGGTGAAGGTATAAATACATTCCAAGCCCCACACCAGGCTGAAAGTGGTAACTACACTGAAGCTTACACTAAAGCCCTGTACAATCACTTACAAAAGAATGTAAACTCAGCTGTACCACATAAAATTAAAGCCAGAGCCCCAAGTAAAATCAAGTTACCATGGTGGACTTCCAGCATTAACAGACTCTACAATAAAAGCAAAAAGTTGCTGTCCAAGAAGACAAAGACAAGGACACAACAATAGAAAAGCGCCCTCCTCAACCTTAACAGGCAAATAAGACAACTTGTCAAATCCTCCAAGAGCTCCTTTGCGAGAAACCTAGCAAGTACTGCCACAGATAACCATAAGGCCTTTTACAGCTATGTACGTAAACTAGGTAGTACCCAAGCATGTGCAGAACTGGTGGCCAATGGTATCACGCACACACTGACCCCACAGAGATAGCGTACCTGCTAGCGGATAGGTTTGGTGAACATTTCACTCCCTTATTCCCTCTTAACTTGCAACAATCCCTCCTTCAACCCTCCCCCACCTTGCATATCTGAAAAGCAGGTCCTCAAAGCCCTGTCCAAGGCAAAGAATACAGCCTCTTTGGGACCAGATGACATCCCTGGCTATCTTCTAAAGAGGCTAAAACATGAACTAGCATCACCACTAAGTACCCATGTCAATCATAGCCTAACCACAAACTTTGTTCCTGCGGAATGGAGAACAGCTATAGTTATTCCCCTCCACAAAGGTGGCCTAGCAACTGACTTGGGGAATTACAGACCCATAAGTCTGACCAGCCTCATCTGTAAGGCCATGGAATGTATCATTATGGACCTCATAAATAAAGGCATAGGTGACCTCCAAACTCTGGATCCTACCCAATTCGGCTTTGTGAAGGACAGATCCTGCCTGTTAAGTCTGGTGGATTTCTTTGAAAGTGTGACCCGGGCCACTGATGACAAATCTGTGCACACAGCATACCGCAACTTAGCAAAGGCTTTCAACACAATACCACATTCAGGCATTACATTGTTTGCTAAGTTTATCAGTAAACCCCTTCTTTGTAAGATGGGTTGCCAACTGGCTCACAGACCGGACATACACTATCAAAGTGGGTGACTCCACATCAACCAGCAGACCTGTCGCCAGCAGGGTGCCCCATGGGTCAGTGCTGGCTCCCTACTGTTTGACATATATTTCTCAGAAGTTCAGGTCAAAACTAAAGGGTTGTGGCTGTCTAAGTGTGCAGATGACTGCAAACTAGGTGCAATCATTGAATCCCCAAATGATGCCAGTATACTTCTGAATGGTCTCATACAGACCAGCGACTGGTGTATTAGTCACAGTCTTAAACTGAATGCAAAGAAATGCATCGTTATTCACTTCAGCACAAGCAATGTCCCTTCACACTACCAAATCAATAACAATACCCTAAGTACCCATGAAGTGGTAAGGGACCTGGGCTCACAGGTTGACCGTGACCTTAACTTCGACCACCATTTGTCTACCATTGTAAGTAAAGCTTTTCAAACAGCTCACTTGATCAGTAAAAGCATCATCTCGAGAATAAAAGAAATTATAAACCCCCCCTCACACACATATTCGGCACTTATCCAGCCCATAATTGAGCATAACGCCCCATTCAGTATGTACCATACTAAGCACCTATTACAATTAGAGAGACCTCAGAGTCTCTCTAATTGTAATAGGTGGGAGTAGGTGAGTAGGAGGTTGGCATAATGGTTAAGGTATTTGCCTTATAAACCAAAGGTGCAGGGTTTGATTCTCACATGGAGTAATTGGCTAGGCTTAAAATGGCTCACAAAAGCAATTAGCCTAGTACTAATCTATGAGTCTATGAGTCTTAGGTTTCTAACAAAGAAGATCAAGGGCTTCCAGCATGTACCTTACACCGATCAATTAAAATCTTTCTCACTGTATTTCATATCATATAGACTTCTTAGGGGTGACTTATGCCTGTCCTACAGAGCAACCCAAGACCCAAACCTAGTGAACTTACTGCATATCCGTAAATCAAATGGGTCTAGAGCTACCCAATCCAGTGACTTAAACATGGCCTGTGACTTAAATAGGACATGCTGGAGGGACAGATTTATCTCCCAGTGACTGCCACGTCTTTGGAACAGGCTACCAATTCATGTGAAACAGAGCACCTCTATGAGACTGTTCAAAGGAACCTGGATGAGTGGATGGGGCACCATAAATTCTTACCGGGGATAGTGCCCTTAACCCTCCTGAACATGAGCAGTCATCACTAAATGCAGTCTTGGGTTTTGACTAGTACCTCTATGGTATTACATTGGGTTGAAACAGCTAGTCTTAAAATGACCTCCGGGTAGATAGCCTAGTAATCTGCTATGATCCTAAGTGAGATCCAGGTCATATTCCCTTTGTAGCCTAGCCATTTTAGCATGGTATTTAGCTTCACAGCACAGTCTCACTGTACAGGCATCCTACCTTCCATCAGAGCAAAATTGTTTGTCAGACAGGCTGAGCAGGCCTTCGTGAATGAAAACTATATCGGGGGGGGTCCTTCAGGATTTGATCTATCTGTGGGGCATTTCTAAAGTAGACCTATTTGCCTCCTCTCTGAACAATCAGATGGCAAGATTCTTCTGCAAGATTCCATGCAAGAAGGCCTAAAAGACAGATGCCTTTTCTTTGCTTTGGCCAGGAATGTTCCTGTTTGCTTTTCTATCCTTTCCAATGATATATGTGGTATTTCTAAAGATTTAGGATGAATCCACAAGATCATTGAGGTGACTCCTTTCGGTCCCAGGTGACCATAGTTCTCCCTTCTTTTGGAAATAGCCAAGGGCAGTTAGCACAACCTTCATCACAGATGGATTTTGATACACCCCAACCCCAATCAACTTTTTAGGCACTTGTTTAACGTGGACAGGTAATGGGTACTAATGGAGGCAAGAAAGCCTGTTACTAGAAAAATCATTTAGTAATAAATGGAAAATGTTTTCTTGTTGGTGACAGCAACATAACCAGCACCTATTGAGGGATAGCTGTTCTCTAGTTTTACAATATTTGTGAGTGTGGTATCTATGGCTTTCTTACTCATCCAACAATTTTCATTTATCAGCCATTTCTGCACGTCTCCCTGTAGATCCTCCTCTTTCAATGCATTCTCATGTCAAAATGTTTTTGAAAGGAGTTTTACATAATGGGGCCTCTAAGAAAACTGTTGATCCCTCCTTGTGATCTTAATTTTGTGTTAGAACAGCTAATACTTGATCCATTTGAAGCAACTAACCTAGATGACTTCAAGTTCTTAATGTGGAAAACAGTTTTAATGATTGTTCTGACCTCTGCAAGAAGGATGTCTGAGTTGCAAGCTCTTATGGTGAGGCAGCCCTCTTTCATTTTCCATAGAGACTGTTATATGAGTTTACTTTAAGCAAAACTGTTCACCTCCCAGTTTTCTTTCCCTGAATCTAAAAATGAAGGAGAGGATGTGCCACACCTTGAATGTCCACAGATGGCTCAGGTACTACCTTTTTTTTCTTTTAACATTGTTGTTATATCACTAAAGACATAGACAAACCTACATTAATATAAAAAAGACAAAAAAATATGTTAACATGTTTCTAGTTACATATATTATACATTGCATGTGTTCTTTAACCATCGTCCAGCCAACATTACATAAATTGCTTAATTCCTGTCTTCCTATTCCTCCTCCAGAACATTATTCTGCATGTTTTGTTCCCAAAAATTTCCATTTATTTCCATGTAATTTCCTCCTTTTCTTTTCTAAAGGTCCCATTTCATTTCCTTTCTCTCTGTTACAAAGTTAGTCTTCAAATACAGTTGGTTTAGACATTGATTTCCAGTTTTTAGCAGTTGTTTTTTTGACAGCTAGCAGAATTAAACTTAACAAGACCTTGCTATATAGCTAGGCAATTCAGATGCTGTGTTCCAACTCAAAATAATCACTTAGGTATGCCAATCTGCGCACAGAACATGTTGACAGTGTAATCTATAGGGAATTTTTAAAATCTACCAATTTACTACAGTTCCAAAGCATACTTTCCTAGTTACCTTTTTCTTCTTCTTTACACCTCAAGCATTTGCCATCTACCCGAGAAAAAATTCTTTGGAGTCTCTCTGGGGATAGAAATACCTATGCAAACACTTAAGCAAAAATCCTAAACCTTCTAGACTTTGTTGCATACTTGGGAGACATACATTTGTTTTGCCATTGTTCCCTTGTAAATTGCTTATCCACTCTCTCTTCCCAATCATTTCTAATCTCCTCTGATTGATTCATACAGTTATAGTGCAATAGTTCATAATGCCCTACTAATTATCCCTTTTTAACAGCAGCTTCTGGTCGAGATTCAAATGAAAACTCTACCAGAGCAGGTCTTTCACTTAGGATTCTCATGTCCCTTTCTTTTTGCCTATACTCTAGTATCAGTCCCTAGTAGGAAGGCAGTTTTTAGCCTGCAGTCTGAATGACTTCCTGGCCTCATCCCATTCTGTTACCTTTTCCTTCTCTTGTTATTTGCTCCTGATACCTTGGTTTCTTTGCCAATTTTCTCCAATACATTCCAGCCCCTCTTGCATGTTCTGTGTACCCCTACTTGCAGTCATCCCTGTTGGCAAAATATCCTTTCTCCAGTCTCGTGTTTACTTAGTTCTTAGAAGACTTTCTACTACTTTGAGTATAATATTCTGTATGGCTGTTGTTATTCTCCTTAATCATCTGCATTTAAAGTCCCACTCTATCCTTATTTCTTGAACTTCCCTGTTTCATAATCATCCCTTTCCACTTTGAATTGTAACTTTCTGTTTGTGTTAGGTATGTGAGACTTAATTGTGTAGCTCTAAAACATCCCTTCAAATCTGGTAATCCTAAACCACCTTGTTCTATTGGAAGGATCAACTTATCACATTTTACCCATGCCCTCTTCCCTTCCCAGATAAATTATTTCAACTCTTTATTGTCCACACATTCTCTCCTGGTTGATAAAAATATGCCTAACCTGTATATAAAACTAAATGGGCTAAAAACATTTTCACTGCTTGTATCTTACTATCCATATCTATAAACAAGACCTTCCGGTTTCTCAGTATTTTTTATTATCTTTTGTTTAGTTTCTTCCCACATATCCTTTTCTACCATAACAGAAGTCTTTTTAATCTGTACTCCTGAATACGTCATGTTATGTCCCTATAAATGTGGGTGTTGCTGAACCAATTCATGTGTGCATACATAATTTGCAGCCATAGCCTCTGTTTTATCTGTATTAATTTTAAGTCCCAAAAAGACTTGAAACTGTCTCAATTGTTCCACAACATTGAGCTGTCCTCTTCTGGATTTACTGGGTACAAAATATCATTTGCAAATAAGACAACTTTTCTTGATTACCATACCAATTATATCCTTGAACTTCTGAGTGTTTTATTTTCTTTGTCAATGGCACTAAATATAAAACAAATACAGGGAAAAGAGGGCACCCCTACCTGATTCCTCTTTTCAGACAACTTTTCAGAGAGGAGCACTCCCACTTTAATTCTTGCCTCCAATCCCTGATATATCTTCCTAATTAACCATAATCAATCTTAACCATATCAGGGAATGCAAATTCTTCCATTGCCCTACTCATACAGTCCTAGATTATGCTCTTGAATGCTTTCTCTGCATCACAGCTCACCAACAACGGTGGTATGTTCTCACATTCTGCTTCTCTCTGAATCATCATTGTTTTATGTCAAAGGAAAAAAACTTCAAAGACCAATGCACGTAAGGTTCAGTTAAGGCACTTTTAATTGACTTGCCGCAAGGAGACAAAAACATGCAAATACAAGGATTTGTCAAACTACTAACAGGAAGTATGTTCATTCTTATACTGTTTTACAAGACATGGCCTTCTGTGGCTGACGTAATCAAACACAACTTTCAGTATTGTTCTACAGCAGATGTTACTCAGATTTTCTGCTGACATGACTAGATTTGTGAGAAACTTTTGAGAAAAACAACCTGGCCTTGGTGACCATTAATCCGTTTACAAGCGTCTATTGTACAGTGTTACATTTCAAGGTACTCTTCTAATTCAGATACAAGCAAATGTTGATTGCAGTTCATATTTTCAAGCAGACTTTGTACTAATTATCTGTAACTTCTACAGCTGTGTATTTTCTCACAGCACAGCGGAACTTCTTGTCTAAGTTTCATACAAGTAGTATTGTTCTATTCATTATTTTCCTAACACAAGCAGAAATCATCTGCTTCTCAGTAAATTTCTAAGGCACAAGCAGGATTTTAGCTAACAATACAAGGTCAGAAAACAACTGCAGTTTGTACAGATCTATGCAGTATGAAATAGAATAAATGTGTCAACCCTTTTCAAGCTCTAAATGCACTAAGCATATTGCTAATACACACATTAATACATATTTTTCTAACATTTCCCCCCTATTAATACTTTTGTTCTACTTTCAAAATAAGCATAAACAGTTTGTTTTCTTCTCCTAACCTCTTCCACTCAGGATTTGCAGTTAAGAGAGTCATTCGTTTAAACTTATGAAAGCATTTTCAATCTTTTAACAGTTCTTCAAACTCAGTACTTTGATATAAGGTTTCAGAAACTGACATGTCTATAAGGTCTTTAATCAACCTTTTCATGCAGGGGATGCCACAACAAACACATACTCCCAGTAGGAGCATTCCTACACAAATGGCAATCAGGATGTTCATTAGGATGGTACCCCACCCCCCAAACCATTTCTGGAAAAAGTCCATCAGTGGGTTTGGGCCTGGTTTGGTCATGGCCGACACTTGCTGAATTACCTCAAGATGATTGCCTGTCTCATGTTTATGGTCAAGAATATACGAACAGCATTCTTCTTGGATTAAAGTGCAAGTACCACCTCTCGCCGCTAGGGTGAAGTCGAGAGCCATGTGGTTCTGAAGCACTACAGTTCTCATAGCATTCAGTTCATCAGTCACCAATTCGAGAGTGGAAAAATTTGCATTACTTTGAGAAGTTTCGACAGTTTTCTCAGCTCCCAGATCGATTTTACTGCTCCATATGCTGGTAATATGCCTGCCCACGATATAACACTAGCACTCCAGTCCGTGTGTGTCAGTCCTTTGCCTAGAGTGTGATGGTCTTTCCAACGTGCATCGATTTGTCCCACTGGATTTACAGGTTTCTTGCTGACCTCTCGGACATTTCGAATTTTTCCTCTAGGCAAAACTGCAGTGTGTCATATGGCCGGAACCAGGTAACCCAAAAAACAACTGCCGGACCAATTCTCAGGTAACCATTTGTATGCCTTTCTGCCACACACAAAAATAACAGTCTTCTACTTTAGTAGTAACCTTGCTATGAATATACACTCGCCCTGCATGAAACATTTTTTCTATCAATTGTAGGCAGCTGTTTATAAAGAACAGAATTATGTTTTACTTCATCAAGTGTTTTGTGCAACAATCCAAGAAATGAATCATAGTTTGTATTACAATAAAGATCTACTTTGTTACCTTTAGTGTAACATTTATAAGGAGCAGTCACATTGCAATAGCTCCAACCCACCTGAACAGTATCATTTTTATAAAAACACACAGTTCCCTTTTGTGGAACAGACAAGTGCAATGCTATTTTATCTTGTGATGTAATGGTTGAGGTATCATAAATCAAGTTCTCCCAGGTCTCATTGACCCCTAGGGGGACTGTAGTCATTAATAACCCCCCGTATGCTGTCGGCAAAGCTGTGCAAATCCAGCAATTCGAAACATTGAAAGTCTTAGCATACACATATTTAATTGCCTGGTAAGTGTTAAAGTTTGGATGCCAGTCATTGAGTAACACTTCACGTTTATTCAGTTCAGTCTGTGTGGCTGGGAAAAGGAAAGGCCACAACAAAAAGATTATTGTCACTAGTACAGTTAACAGGATGATTATGCAATACTTCTGAGGAAAGGGTTGTTCTGCATTCCTGTTTTTTCTGGACTCTATCATTTTTGCTCTTGGCATGTAACATTGTCCAGTTTAAAGTTTTTAACTTATTTAAAGTGTGTCAGGTGGATCCAGGAGGCACGCTCTGCGATTTTGACTGCAGTGGGTGTTGACAAAAGCACTTGATATGGACCTTCCCACTTCAGAGATGCCCAATTCTTCTTCTTGACTATCTTCAGCCAGATCCACGCTCCAGGGGGCACCGCCACTTCTGACGGTCTGGTTCATTCTTTATCTGAAACAGAATTTAACTGCAACAAATGTTTAGAATTTAAAAGGTTTCGCATATACTCAGCTAATGTACTGTCAGCTTCCTGGCCTGCGGGCATGAGAGATTTCCACTGAGGTATATAATAAGCCCTTCCAAAGAGTTTTTCAAAAGGAGTCAATCCTTTTGCATTCGGAACAGTTCTCATGCTCAACAGTGCCAGGGGCAGACAGTACATCCAATTTCTCTGCGTTTCTGTTATGAATTTTCTTAGCTTACTCTTTAAAATCCCATTATGCCTCTCTACTAGCCCTGCAGATTGTGGGTGATGCGCACAATGATTTTTTAAAGAAATGCCAAAATGTCTACATAACTGCTGTATGGTCTGGTTTACGAAGTGTGTGCCATTGTCACTGTACATCCTTTCCGGAATGCCGAATCTAGGGATGATTTCTTTAACAAGGACTTTGGCCACGGTTGCTGCATCTGGCTTTTAGTCGGAAAGGCTTCCACCCATCTGTAAAACATATCTACAATGACAAGACAATACTTCTTATTTTCACATTTATTCAACTCTATGAAATCCATACAGATAGTATGAAATGGATATGGTGGTGTAGGGAAACTCCCTTGCTTGGGCCCCTTGTGCATGATGTTTTTTACAGATGTGGCATAATGATCAAAATTTTTTAGAGTAGTTTGTAAATCCGTACATTGTGAACACTTGGTTCATCATCTGTACCATCCCCCTGTTGAGACATGGCATTGCCCATGGCTCAACAAAGCTGCATATCTAAACAAATTAGACGGCAGTATCGGTTTCCCTTCTTTAGAGCTGTACAGCCTCTTTTCGAGAATTGCTCCTCATTTTACCCAACTTTGTTTTTCAACTTGCGTAGTAAGTGTCTGCATTGTCTTTAACATTTCTAAGTCTAAAATCTCAGAGGGTTGTAGTTCCTCATTCAAAAGAAATACTTCTGAAGCTGCCTGCTTTGCAGCTGTATCAGCTCTCGCATTACCTTTTGAAATCCTGTCCTGTTGCTTGGTATGAGCTGTGCATTTACAAATAGCTACTTTCTGAGATAACTGAATAGATTCTAAAAGGTCTAAAATAAACTGTGCATGATTGATTGGTTTGCCAGTAGATGTTATCATTCCTCGATTTTTCCACTGTTGCGCAAAAACATGTACAGTAGAAAAAGCATACTGGCTGTCAGTAAAAATGTTCACACATTTACCCTTTGCTATGGTACATGCCCGTGTCAAGGCAATCAATTCTACTGCCTGTGCAGATAAATTGTGTGGTAAAGATTTCGCTTCTATAATCTCAATATCAGAAACTACTGCATATCCTACTAGGTTCTGTCCTGCAGGACCCCTTTTGCATGAGCCATCCACATAGTATGTCACCTCGGCATCATCCAAGGGAACATCCGTAAGGTCTTTTCTAGGCAGTGTCTTTTGCTCAATCACCTGCAGGCAGCTGTGTGGTGTGCCATCTGCAGGGGTTGGGAGCAAGGTAGAAGGGTTCAAAGTCATACATCGTTCAATTGTCATACGAGGTTGGCTCAACAATATAGTCATACAGGAAAGATGCCTAGCAGGGGAAAGATATGCTACCTTCTCTTGCAGTAAAATAATCGCGACTGCATGAGGCACTCTCAGTGTGAGAGGGTGGAACAAAACTACTGAGGCCGAAGCCTGTACTGCCATTGCAGCTGCAACTACTGCTTGCACACAGTGAGGTAAAGACCGTGCCACTGTGTCCAGTTGTGATGAATAATAAGCAATAGGGCGTCGCTTGTCCCCATGCTGCTGTGTTAACACCGATGTCATATAACCTTGCTTACAATCTACAGTTTGGAAAAAAACATTTATGATAGTTTGGTAATGCCAAAACTAATGAGGACGCTATTAACTGTTTCAGTTTGCAGAAAGCAGATTCTGCTTCTGGTGTCCATTGTAACAAATCCTGTGCTGCCATAGGCTTTTTATAAATCAGGTTAGTCAACGGTGCAGATTCCAAGGCATAGTTTGGAATCCAACTCCGACAAAAATTAGTTGTACCCAGGAAGGACATCATTTCCTTCTTGGTAGTGGGTTTTGGTGCTTGCAAAATCGCCACTTTTCTGTCCTCATCTAATGCCCTACTTCCCTTGGATATTACATATCCTAGGTATTTAACTTGTTTTTTTCCAAAGCTGCAGTTTATTTTTGTTTATTTTATGTCCTTCAGTGGCTAAAAATTGTAATAGCGCTATGGTATCTTCTTTACAATCTTGCTGGGTGGGGGCCGCCAGCAGGATATCGTCAACATAAAGCAAAATCTGGCTACCTCTTGGTGGGGTAAATCCTGCCAAGTTGCTTGCCATTTCTTGTGAGAATATTGTTGGACTTTCACAATATCCCTGTGGTAGTCGCGTATATGTATACCTTTTCCCCTGAAATGTGAATGCAAACCAATACTGGCTGTCAGGGTGTATCGGTGTAGAGAAGAACGCATTGCTGATATCTACCACAGAAAAATGTTTCTGTTGAGGTTTTAAATCATTCAACAGGGTGTGTGGTATTACTGCATCATTTACAGCTTGTAAATCTTGGACCATACGCCACTCTCCATTCGCTTTCTTAACAGGAAATAAGGGTGTGTTACATGGTGAATCAGGAAATTCCACCAGCACCCCTTCCTTAAGTAAAGCTGCTATAATAGGTTTGATTCCTACCTCTGCATCTTTTCTTAAGGGATACTGTCTTTTTTGTGGTCTAAATGCTGACTTTGGCATAATAGTAACTGGTCCCGCTGTACGGATAAGTCCTACATCTGATTTTCCTGTTGACCAGAGATTTTCTGGTATATTCTGTAAGGCATTCTCTTCCTCCTTAAATAGGAGTGCTAATCAGCTGTTCTTGGTAGACTGCAAGTGTACAGATGGGTGGGTCTGAGTTATCCAATTCAGCTTCTGCATTTGTATTCCCTGTTCTGACAGTTCTAACTTTGTTTTTCCCATCTCGTGACTTTCTCTCCTAAGTCTACCCGTTTCACATTTTTGTCCTTAGTTAAGCTAACATGTGGTAACCGATTAGATTTGTAAAGTGCAAAGAACTCCTGGAGCAATGAACAGCTGACTACACTGTTCCCTTCTGTGTCCCAGTGCAGATTACGTAATATCAATCTGTTTGCACGATTTCTAAACAATTCTTGCTCATATTCCTTATCGGGTCCTGGTGTATTACAATAATACAGAGTACAGTGCAACAAATGCTGTTTATCAATGTCAAGGGAAGGGAACTTGCTGATGACTGAGTTCATCAACTCTTCGGTCACTGCCCCTGGACCAGTCGTAACCAAGTCCTGGCTGTACCAATAAAACATTTTACCCTCCGTTTGCACTGCAAAGGTATCAATTTGCCGCTGTGCTTCCATATCCTGCATAGTCGGAACTACTGCTATACCAAATAGCTGCATAAGGTCTCTGCCCAAGAGGTTTACTGGGCATTTTGCAGAAACAACAATTTTGCTTTTCTGGGTCAATCCTGAAACAGGATCAGTTATCACAATATTATGGGAGAGGGGCTCCTGATACAGCTGTCCATTAGCTGCTTTCATTAATATGTAATCCGGTGATTCTGAGTTCTCTGGCAGTTTGGATGGATGTATCAGGGTCCGTGATGCCCCTGAATCACACAAGAATCTGACTTCCCTCCCTTCTACCAGGAGTGTAACTTCTGGATGTTCTTCGTTCCACATTGCTGCAGTCCTTACTATTGGGTAGTCCGCTGTCCAGTCGGCCCGAATATCAGAGTATATGGCTGACGTCGGTCAGGGCGCATTAGACTGACGTCAGTACGTCAGGGTACTAATGCGCATGACCGACGTCATATCCTCAGTCTTTTTTGCCGCATGGTCCGATGCAGAAGCAGTTTTGCGAGTGCAGGTTGGCGTTCTGAAATATTTCCGAAGTCGGAGTTTCAGACCGAATCAGAGTTGGCTAAGTACCCGTTGGGAACATTTTGGTTTTTCTTGCCTCAGTATTTAACGGATGTCAGAAAAAGTGAATAACTGTATTTCTTGTGGGAAACAGATACCTCATAGGGATTACCATACCTTGTGTATACCTTGTTTAGGGCCTGAGCACGGCGTTGTTGGATGCCGCTCTTGAGCTAGGTTTAACAAACGCACTATGAAGAGGCGGTTAGACTGTGCCAGGTTAGTGTTTGGGGAGCGTTGCAATTATAAAATGCCGTCGGATACTCCGGCCGCTTCATCCAAAAAGCGCAAGGACAAAACAGCGAAGCCTAGGGTGGATGAACCGGCAGTCCCAGGCGTCGGTTCTTTAGAAAACTCAGTGGAGCGGAGGTTTTGCCAGGAGTTTCTTTGGAGTCTCAGGCAGAGACTTTACTGTTACAGGATGTGCCTTCTCAGGAAGTAGGCCAGGCTGAGGGGGCTTCTCAGGTAACTGTTCTTCCCTCTCTTTCCAAGGTAGTTAGAGCTTCTCCTTCTGTTTCCAAAACTTCTTTGAGAGGTAGGCCAAGTTCAGCTTCAGTGGGGGCTTCTCCTAGCACTTCAGGTTCTGTGCCTAAGAAACATATGCTTAAAATGGCAGAAGATTTAATTACTATGATTAGAGGCTCTATGCCCCCTCCTGATAAGAGGCCTAGGGTGGAACCTGAGTTTGAGTGTTTGGAACAGTATTCAGAGGCTTCAGAGTCTTCTGCGGAAGACTTGCAGGAATTTCCACCTTATTCTGATTCTGATGTGGATGATTCCACACCTACAGCTTCTCCTCCTGAGGATTTCTCATTTTCAGAGACTCTGCATTCCATGAGAGAACACTTTAAATGGGAAGGCCAAGATTATTCTGAATTCAGGAAAAAGATTAGGGAATGCTTATTTTTATCTCAACATAGGCCGTTAGTTATACCACCTGTATTGAATGTGGTGGAAGATGTTTTGCAGAGGCTTCCCTGAACCCTGACTCTTTGCCTCCTGCTCCTGTTAAACCTGATAGGTACTATAGGGTGCCCGAAGCTCATAAGTATTTGTTTAAGAGTCCTAGGGCGGACCCAGAAACTGTTTCTCAGGGGCCTAAAGGTGTTAAGGCCTCTGTGGTTAAAAATCCTGTTCCCACTGATAAAGAGGCAAGGGCTTTGGATAGGTGGGGAAAGAAAGTGTATACTTCTTCCACTCTTGCCATGAGGCGTTGAATTGTCAGTTTCACATGTTAAAATATCAAAATTATCTCCTTTCACAATTGAAATCTAAGGTGGATGCTTTGGCGGAAGGTATTGAGTGTAAAGAGTTGTTGGATTTAGTTCATGTGTCTGAACAAGTGGGTAAGCATTCTTTGCAATGTGGTTTTGATGCTGTACAGGCCTCCTCGAGGGTGGCTGCCACTAGTTCTGTTCTTCGCAGGCATGCCTGGTTGAGGGATCAGAATTTAGCTGAGCATGTTAAGACAAGGATTTTGGATGCTCCTTTACAGTCTGATGTGTTGTTTGGTTCGCCTGTGGAAGCAGTTTTAAAGAAAATGGAGGACAAAGCTAAGTCTATGCAAACTGTTAAAGATTTTTTGCAGGTGCAGCCACCGAAGTTTAGTAGAAATTGGCCTGCTAAGGGGTGGACATATCCTGCTTATGATTCCCAGTCTAGGGGTAGGTCTAGACGTGGTAGGGGCAGAGCTCAAGGTTCTTTTAGGCCTAGAACAGGAAGTTCACCTGCTCAGACTTCTGGTGAGGGCAGGGGTCAGTCCTTTCGTAAACAGACCCAATGACCTGACTTTTCAGCTGCCGGTAGATTCTCGTCTGGCAGCTCCTTTGGGAGGAAGACTGTCTCTTTTCAAAGACAATTGGGATTTAATTACTCAAGACAGATGGGTGTTGGATATCATTCACCACGGTTACAGGTTTTATTTCCATACATTGCCCCTTTCAAAGGCATGCCAGGCGTTCCTCCTCCACAAAGAAAAGAGGCTCACAAGCAAATTTCTCAGTTACTCCAGATGGGGGCCATTCAGCCAGTCCCTGTATCAGAAAGGGGCCTAGGATTTTATTCTCGCCTGTTCCTAGTACCAAAGAAGGGGAACATGTGGAGACCAATTTTGGATTTATCTCTCCTCAACACTTATCTGGACATTCCCAAGTTCAAGATGTTGACGTTACAACAGCTTTTACCTCTGCTGGGCAAAGATCACTGGATGGTAACTTTAGATCTCAAGGAAGCTTACCTTCATGTGCCTATAAGGCTAAGTTGCAGGAAGTATCTGCGGTTTCGAGCTGGAAATTCTCATTATCAGTTCTCTGCATTGCCCTTTGGCTTATCTACTGCGGCCAGAGTATTCACAAAGATTCTGGCTCCAGTGGTACATTACTTCTCGCTACAAGGAATTCAAATCTATCCTTACCTGGGCGACTGCCTGATTCTGGCTCAAGAAAAGGAAGACCTTCTACAGCATCTGGAATATGTTATAGCAGTGCTAAGATGCCTAGGGTATTCTGTGAGCGAAATAAAGTCCAGTCTAGTACCCTCTCAAGACATGTGCTTTCTGGGTGTGAGACTGAATACAGCAGCCCAGATGGCCTTTTTAACCCCGGACAAACAAAAGAGTCTATCACTTTACTTCCATCAACTATCTCATCAGTCCGTGCTGACTGCAAGGACAGTCCTTCAAGCATTAGGGTTCATGGCATCTTGTATTCTGGTGCTTCCCAATGCCAAACTGCATATGAGGAAGCTACAATGGTATCTCAAAATGTATGGACACAGCACTGCCAGGATTTGGACACTGTCATTCAAATAATACCTTGCCTTCAAAAGAATTTTTGTGGTGGGCTCAGGAATGTCACCTAAACAAGGGACTCTCTGTGACCCGGCCAGAGGCGAGTCAGATTTTAACGACAGATGCCTCGGACATTGCTTGGGGAGCTCATCTAAATGGAAAGTGGATACAAGACAAGTGGCCTGCCAGACTACAGCATCTACATATCAACATGAAGGAGATGTTAGCAGTCCAGTTTGCATTAATGGCTTTCAAGGAGTTACTTCTTCCAGGGCAGGTGTTGATTCTAACAGACAACACAACTGTCATGTGGTACATCAACAAACAAGGGGGAACACATTCTTACCCATTGTGCAGGCAAGCAATGATTTTATGGGAGACTGCGCTCAGCTTGCAACTAACTCTTCAGGCAAGGTTTCTGCCGGAGCACAGAACTCCTTAGCAGATGTGTTAAGCAGACAAATCATGGATCCCCACAGTGGAAACTGGATCTTCATGTATTTCAAAGGTTGACAGTGTCCTGGGGAACTCCAGACATAGATCTGTTCGCTTCTCCACTAAACCACCAGCTGCCAAAGTTTTGCACAAAGAGGTTACATCACACAGCTTGGAAAGTGGATGCTCTTTCTTTCAGTTGGAAAAATCTTCATGTGTATGCGTTTCCACCTCTGCCTCTTCTTCCAAAGGTGCTTCTAAAAGTCAGACAAGACAAGCCAAGGATGATTTTAATAGCTCCAGATTGGCCTCGGCAGCACTGGTACCCATTACTGAGGAGTCTAGTAAAGAAGCCTCCATGGCCTTTACCCTTGATTCCGCACCTGTTGTCTCAGAGAGAAGGCCACCTGCTCAATGTCAAACTTCGCTCTCTTCATCTAACAGCATGGCATATTCTGTTTTGAAAGACAGCCGGTCTCAACTTCCTCAACAAGTTTTAAATGTGATTATGGAAGCTAGAAGACCCTAGTACAAGGAAAGTGTATGCAGAAAAATGGAAGAGATTTTTATTTTGGAGTGCAGCAAGGAATTTGGAGATTTCTGACCCTAATTTGAGTGTGGCTCTTCAATATCTTACTGAGTTATTGGACAAAGGTTTGTCCTTCTCTTCCATTAAGATTCATGCTGCAGCAATTTCAGCTCACTATGATTGTGACCCACCATTGTTTTCGCATCCTTTGTTCAAGCAGTTTCTTAGAGGGGCAAAGAATATAAGACCCCCACGTAGAGCTCCTACTCCTGCTTGGGATCTCAATTTTGTGTTGGAAAAACTTACTCTACAACCTTTTGAGCCTGCGGCTACTGCTGAATTGAAATACTTGTCATGGAAGACTGCTTTTCTGTTGGCTATTACTTCTGCAAGAAGGGTGTCTGAGTTGCAGGCCCTTATGGCAGTAGAGCCCTTTTGATTTTCCATAAGGATAGGGTATCATTACGTACTAATCCTTCCTTTATGCCTAAGGTGGTTTCTAGTGTGGCTTTAAACCAAACTATTCATTTGCCTACTTTTTATGCAGACCCCCAAAATAAAGGAAAAGATTTTGCACACTTTAGATGTACACAGGCAATTGCGTTATTATTTAAGCAGGACTAAGGATTTTAGGCAGTCTCAGCAGTTGTTTGTTTCTTTTGCTTTGAGTTCACAGGGCAAGCCTGTGTCAAAACAGACTATTTCTAGGTGGATTGGGTTTTGCATTGCATTTTGTTATTCCCATCATGGCAAGGAGATTCCAGCTGGGATTAGGCCTCATTCCACTAGGGCTACTGCCACTTCAACAGCATTTCTAAGGGGGGTGGCAACTAAGGATATTTTGGAGGCAGCTACTTGGAGTTCAGTGCATACTTTCTCTAAGCATTATCACCTTCCTCTCTACTCTAAGTCTAGGGCTGGTTTTGCCACAGCTATTTTGCAAGGCATGTTGTCAGCTCCTGCTTCTTTATGATTTGCCAGCCTCCCTTACCTCTGCTTTGGGATTCTACCCAATAGTAAGGACTGCAGCAATGTGGAACGAAGAACATAGTACAGTTTTGTACCTACCATAAATGTAGATGTTCGAGGATCCACATTGCTGCAGTCCAATTTTCCCTCCCTCCTCTCTGTGTTTAGGGGTGGTTGTGTAGGTGAGGTTATCTGCTGATATTTTTGTATATATTTTTGTATATAATGTACATATTTTTGGTGCAGGTATTTTGAGCCTTGTCTTTTTAGGGTCTTCTGACATCTGGGGCAAGAAAAGACTTGAGGATATGACGTCGGTCATGCGCATTAGTACCCTGACGTACTGACGTCAGTCTAATGCGCCCTGACCGACGTCAGCCATATACTCTGGTATTCGGGCCGACTGGACAGCGGACTACCCAATAGTAAGGACTGCAGCAATGTGGATCCTCGAACATCTACATTTATGGTAGGTACAAAACTGTACTTTTCGTGTCTGCTAAGTAGAGCTCTAAGCTCAATAAAGCCAAATCCAATATTTCATTTTCTTCACTATCCGTGACTTCTTGCACTTTCTCTGTTTCTTCTGTCACATACTCATTTGTCCCTTCTCTGCTATCCCCTTCTAGTGATTCCTGACTCATATAGTCAGTCCTCACCCTCCTTATCTTCCGTGGTTGCTTTCTTGTTTTTCTTGCAATCCCTTGCCAAGTGTCCCTTCTTACCGCATTTAAAATATTCACCCCTTTTCTTTCGCCTTTCAAAGTCCTCTGATTGTTGATCAGATTGTTTGTTTCCCTGGGCATTTCTCTTACCTCTTTTTCTGGACTGTACTACATAAACTTCTGCTCCATCTTCTACAGAAAATACCTGGGCTTTCTTTTTCTTTTTGCTATTAAAATGCCTTTCGGCATGCCTAGCATATTCAAGCAATGACTGTAACCTGCTTGTACGATGATCTACCATGTGTTTTGTAATAAAACTGCTTATGGATGTGATACTGCCTTTCAAAAATGCATTCTTTAACTACTGCTCATATGGGGAATCATGTGTCTGATCCTCAGGAACCTGCATTCCACAGTGGTTATTAAAACATTCTAACAGTCTGGCATAATATCTGTCAACAGTTTCACCTTCTTGTCGGATGTATTGATTAATGCAAGTCCAGTCTGCCCTAGGCTTCCATTTCTCAGAGATTTGGTCCGTGAGACCTTTCACTCTGTTGTCTAACTCTGCGCTGCTATGTGGGAGGGGCTTGAATGCAGCGTCACAGGGATTCCAGTCGCCACTAATCATGTGCCAATCTGGCCCCACAATTGGTCTGACTACTTTTTCTACCTCTTCTCCATTTAAATTATAACTCAGCCTCATTCCTTGCAAATCTTCTAAGAACTTTCTAAAATTAACTTTTGGATGGGAAATTCCCTCAGTGGCTTTCCGGATGTCTTCCGGAGTCCAGGGTCTATACAGTAGAATAGTTGGGTCCTGACCTTCTTGCCCTGTCTGAGGATTAGGCACTTTTATAAGTGGGCATATTTTTTCTTCACTCATAGATTGTGAATTTCTGCCCATTCTAATGAATGGCTTTGCTTTTGTAGTGTCTCTACTCACAGTGACAGCAGGATATCGTAGGAGTGGATTAACTTGTTCACTTGCCTCATATTGTGGTAAGGGAGGCAGAGGGGCTGACGCTATTACTAAGTTATTGTCCTCCTTGTCTAAAAACATTGCTTTTGAATTATTACTCTTTTGTTCCCTTCGGTTTACTTCCTCAATCCACCTGTGTGCCTGAGGAATTCCTAATTGACGTTGCTTTTTTACCCAACCTTTGGAATCAGTCTTAAGCTGTTTGACAAGTTTGATAAGCGAGGATTTTTCTAGTTTACCATCAAATTCATACTTATTAACCCATTTTGAGTAGTATTTAATATTATCAGCACGCTGTGACTGCATGTATTTCGCGTCTTCGGTTAACAGCGGATTTTGGGACCTTTTTGTACAATTACCCATTTTGTTCTACCCTTTTAATCGTTACGTAACTCCTTATTTTTAATGTGGTACCACGGATGTTTTTATAGTCTCTTCAGAATGACTGCCTACCTGCTCTGTTTCCCTGATCTGTGACAAGACAGTAATCTTTTTGTCCCTGACTTGTATAAACAAAGTCTCAACAAAATAGATACAAATCCAGTCCCTGATCTAAAACAGAAAAAGTCAATTCACCTTACCTGAGCCTTCGTGATTGATCACCTGGTTCGAGTAAACCCGTCCTTCAGTCGCAGATCAGAAAGTGGATGGCCTCGTTTGTACGACAATTCAGTCGGAGGGCTTTTCAAATAAGAAGAACCAATGGGGTTTCTTCCCTGTACGGTTTCAAGCCACCTGGCCTGTCTGATCCAAGGCGAAGTGAGGGTTTCCAGTCTGCAGGACCAATCTGTCAAAGGAAAAAACTTCAAAGACCAATACACGTAAGGTTCAGTTAAGGCACTTTATATTGACTTGCCGCAAGGAGACAAAAACATGCAAATACAAGGATTTGTCTAACTACTAAAAGGAAGTATGTTAATTCTTATACTGTTTTACAAGACATGGCTTTCTATGGCTGACGTAATCAAACACAACTTTCAGTATTGTTCTACAGCAGATGTTACTCAGATTTTCTGCTGACATGACTAGATTTGTGAGAAACTTTTGAGAAAAACAACCTGGCCTTGGTGACCATTAATCCATTTACAAGCGTATATTGTACAGTGTTACATTTCAAGGTACTCTTCTAATTCGGATACAAGCAAATGCTGATTGCAGTTCATATTTTCAAGCAGACTTTGTACTAATTATCTGTAACTTCTACAGCTGTGTATTTTCTCACAGCACAGCGGAACTTCTTGTCTAAGTTTCATACAAGTAGTATTGTTCTATTCATTATTTTCCAAACGCAAGCAGAAATCATCTGCTTCTCAGTAAATTTCCAAGGCACAAACAAGATTTTAGATAACAATACAAGGTCAGAAAGCAACTGCAGTTTGTACAGATCTGTGCAGTATGAAATAGAATAAATGTGTTAACCCTTTTCAAGCTCTAAATGCACTAAGCATATTGCTAATACACACATTAATACGTATTTTTCTAACATTCTATTAATGTTGTCAAAAGCTTGCCTCCTCCCTACAAGACCACATTGATCCATATCTAGTAATTCTGGTAACATCTTTGCCATTCTTATAGCTAGTATAGTCATCATACCTTTCTACTGTCCAGATTTTCACAGAATGCCCAGATTTTTCCCTCATATTTTTGGTATGTTCCTCATAAATTTTGTGATTTCTGGTAAATCACTGGGTGGATAAACTCATTAAATAATGGAAGATGTTTGAGTTTCACACATACTTTCAGAAAAAGCATGCTAATGAAAATCTGTTATCCAATCAACTTTCTAAGTTTATAGCAGCAGTATTTAAAAATTGTCCCTCCTTTGGGACCTTTGTGTCCCTATTATTTTTGGCTTTGTCCAGATTTATTGCATTAAGAGGTTGAGAGGTATGTTATAAACATTTTATAATCATGGTTTAAAATTGAAACGGGTCTATATGAAACTGGTTTTGACAGGTCTTTACTATCTTAAGGTATTACAGCCACCACAGCTTTCTTCCAAGTTGTTGGTGCTTTCCCTCTTATTAAAATAGAACCTACTAGATCTTTATCACTTTCTTCCCTCCTAAATTACAAACTTCCTCTGGAATACCATCTGTTCCTGGAGACTTTTCTGCAGATTGATTATACATCATTGTTTTTATCTCATGTTCTCCAGTCTTAATGGTTAATTGTTGAGCCTCATCTACCTATAATTTTGGCATACCTGTCTTCCATAAATATTTCCATTTATGGTCTTTCTTACTAATCATATTTCTCTGCTTTATGCATTTTTTCATAAAATTTCCAAAATATCTCTAATACCTGACAAGATCTCTGTTTATTTTTCTTGTTATACTGGTGACAACCCTTTTTCTGTTTTCTTTTGCATAAGTCACTGTGCTAAAAGATTTTGTACTCTGGAGTTATCAAAAAACAGTTGCTTAACACCAGTCTTTCTGAACACATGCATATTATCCAGATATAGGACTCTACAGTAGCACCTCTTCTTGTTATGCGAGATTCCTCTTATTCTACAATACTTACTTTTGTCAACCCCGCGAAATAGTTCCTATTGCTTAACTATATGTATTTTCCTTTGTTTATACCCTGTTTCTAAACTCCATTTTTATTTTATCCCACTCACTAGCTATAATCTCTGAACAAATTACTATCTTCCCTAATAACTATCAAAATGTCTGTCTTCCCTAATAACTCAAATAATTTTACTACCCACTCCTTAAATTCTTCTCTTATTAACAGGTACATGGGTTTTGATTTCATTACCCTATACTCTTAACTTAGTATTTATTGGTTTATGAGCTGAAGTAATTACTGGATGTGTAGCGAAACTTTCAATTAAATGCATATGTTCCTGTGAAATACATTTTCTGTGTAGTCTAATCCAGTTATTGTACCTTAGGGAATAATATGTAAATTCTCACCAGGTTCCTACTACTGAATTAATGTCTTCCATGCCAAATATTTTCATGGATTTATTCAGAAATCTACCCTCTTTTGTTATGTTTTCCCTTCTAGGTCCCCCAGATATACCCTTATTGTTGCAAATCAAATTCCAGTCCCCATCTACAAGTAATATTCCCTCCTGAAACTGTTTATTTCTCCCATGATTTTCTTAAGCACCATAATAGCAGTTTTTGGTGGAATATAAATGCATGCAGCATCAGTGGTGCAACAGGTAGCACACCCACCTTTGGTGCAGTAGGTTGTGGGTTCAATTCTTACACCAGATAGATGGATTTCTGACACTGCAGTGCAGCAAAAGGGGGGTGGGGGTGGTGCTACAGTTCCGAGCATGAGACATGGAAGAGTTCTCTGATCATGTAGCTCACGTAGCCCAGGCCGGTATGACCCTGACCCAGAGTAGCATCCTGCCCTCACCAAGAATGATACCACAGTATAAAGAAAAAAATTATCAATTTCAACAAAAAAGTTTCTGGTGTCATTCTAAGGGGATCCAGTGTCTGTCTGCCTGGGATGACATGCTCAACAAGCCATGCTGCTTCACTAGAGACTGCTTGCACCTTGTCACCCTTAGGCTTTCGAATACTGGCCAAGGCTCTTGCCACCCCCATAGTGCCTTTTTTAGGCAAGGCTTAAAAGACAAACCCACCACCGTAAATAGCACAAGTAACAAAAATCTGAGGGTAATACTACTCAATGCCAGAAGTCTAAACTTCAAAATGCACGCACTCGAGGCACGCCTCAGTATAGAGAAAATCGATATATGTGCAGTAACAGAAACCTGGTTTAAGGCTCTAGAGAGTACCCCAGCACTACCAGGCTACAACTCATACCATACATTTCGGCCACAAAACCCAGACCGAAATACAAAAGGCGGGGGAGTATCCATATTCATCAAGGATCCCCACACCTCCAGGTTAGTGGCACAGCGCGATGCTTCAGAGATTATCCATGTGCAACTAACAATGGGCAAAACTGCAATTCCAATTGTAGCTTGCTATAGATCACCCACCATGTCCCAGGACCCCCATTCCGCATTTCTGGAAACACTGGGTAACATAAAGGTCCTACCAAATACCCTAATATTGGGTGATTTCAACTACCCAAACATTAACTGGGAGAACTATTCAAGTACTAACTCCCTTGCCCAACATTTCCTAGAATTTATAAACTCAAATGCCCTGGAACAACTGGTCAACTGGTCAACACTCCCACCAGAGGTGACAACATATTGGATCTGGTCATCACCAACATGGGCGACCGGTGTTAGATCTGACCATAAACAAATCACTTTGGATATCCACATTCTGCCCCCACTCCCGGACAAGGAAACCACCTTGCAAACTTTTCAAAGGCAAACTTCACGTTACTTAAGATGGAGGTGGAAAGTTTCAAAGCCCCCATGCTAAAGGATAACGCTGTCCAAGCTGCAAACTCCTTTACTAATGCATTCTATGGGCACCTAAAAGAATGCATAGATCGTGCTATCCCAAGCAAAACCAAGACTTACTCCTCTAAGAAAAGGAAACCAGTCTGGTGGACCCCTGGCCTAAACCAGCTATACAATAGAAAAAGGAAACTAGTGCATAAAAGAGTAAAATCCCAAGAAGGGAAGACATCCCTGATGAGTATCAGCAAGAAACTACGATCCCTCATAAAATCGAAGGCGAGCTTTGAAATAAAACTTGCCAAGGACTCCAAAGATAACCACAAGGCATTCTTTAGCTATGTCAAGAATCTAAGTGACAATGCTCAGATCTGCTCACAGTTAGTGCAGAATGGCACAAAATACACTGAACCAACCGATAATGCCAACATCCTGGCAGACAGGTTCAGTGCAATCTTCACCCCCCTCTCATCCCCAAAGGGCCCATAACCATACCAGAAGAATGTAGATCCCCTGAAATCGCAGACACTCAGGTTAAAATAGCCCTCTCCAAAGCCAAAAACACAGCATCAATAGGACCGGACAGTGTCCCAGGCTGCGTCCTACATGAGCTCAAAGACGAACTAACCCCTCACCTAAACACACTGTTCAAACTCAGCCTCTCCACAGGCTCCGTACCCATAGAGTGGTGCACAGCAACGGTTATTCTGCTACACAAAGGTGGGGCCACAACAAACCCCGGGAACTATCGCCCTATAAGCCTGACTAGCTTGGTTTGAAAGGCTATGGAGCACATCATCATGGAACTCATTAACAGAGACATTGGGAACCTCCAAACACTGGACCCTACCCAGTTCGGCTTTAAGGGCAGATCATGCCTCCTAAACCTGGTGGACTTCTTTGAGACAGTTACCAGGGCTATAGAAGAGGCAAAGGTGGTACACTCAGCCTACCTAGACCTCGTAAAGGCCTTCAACACCATTCCCCATTCTGGTATTACAGACAAGCTCACCAGCTGAACATAAACCCCTATATCACAAGATGAGTTGCCAGTTGGCTCATGGACAGAACCCACATGTGAGAGTTGCTGGAGCTAGGTCTGACTCTAAACCGGTTACAAGTGGCGTTCTCCAGGGCTCAGTCCTAGGACCCCTCCTGTTCGGCATATACTTCTCAGAGGTACAGACAAGCACAGGAGGACTATGGCTGACCAAACAAGTTCACAGACAACTGCAGACTAGGGGCTATAAATGACTCGCCAGCTGATACAGACATCCTCCAAAAGGGTCTCACTGAGATGGATACCTGGTGTCAAAATCATGGCCTCAAGCTAAATGCCAAAATGTGCATAGTTATTCCCTTTGGAAATAAAGTACCCACAAACTACCCCATAGGTGGTAGTCCCCTAAATATGAAAAACGTAGTAAGGGATCTGGGGACCCCAGTAGATAGTAATCTCTCCTTTGATAATTGCATTGCCAAAGTGGTTAGAAAATCCTTCTATGTGGCCCACCTAATCACAAAAGGGTTTGCATCCAGATCAAAAGAGGTCATTGTTCCCTTCTACTCATCACTCATCAGACCCATCATAGACTACACCGCCTCATTTGGGATGTACCTTACAAGACACCTGCAACAGCTGGAAAGACCACAGACGTATCTCACCAAGAGAATCACTGGCGTCAAACAGATGCCCTATGCAGCTCAACTGAAGAAACTCCACTGTACTCAGTTGCATACCGCCTGCTCAGAGGTGATCTCTGCCTGCTATACAAGGCCATATCCAACCCAGAATTGATGGACATGCTCCACCTAAAGAAGACTTTATCCCCTCAAGCCACACGCTCTAGGGATCTAAACCTCACCACAACAATAAATAGGATGTGCTGGAGGGATAGATTCCTGTCCCAGAGACTTCCCATGCTTTGGAACAAGATTCCAGTCTACATTAGGCAGAGTTCCTCGCTAGCACTCTTCAAGAGAAACCTTGACGAGTGGATAGGAAACAAAGTTTACCCCGGGGATCACTTCAGTGGATCTGCTGGACAGAGGCACAGGGAACTAATCTAAGGGGGCGGCAAAAGCCAACACATTTTGGCTAGGCTTATAAATGCCTTTGGGCAGATAGCCTAGTACCTGCCTATGAACCTAATCACCATACAAACTGGCCAAATACTAGGGCAGGCTCTACATGCATGAGTTCCTCTGCGTTGTGGTACAAGATGTTCCTTGCGTCTGTTCTGCTTGTAACAAAGGTTGCTGCAATAGTATTATAGGAGGGGAAGAGAGGCAGAAGAAAAGGTTGCTGCAATAGTATTATACGAGGGGAAGTGTATTAAGTTGGGTCATAGCATAAGCATGTTCATGATGTACATTGTTTCCTTCAGTGTTGTTTTGAAAGAGTAGGGGTTAGAGCTCTAACACATAGTGGTAATTTATTCCAAGCATTTGTTACTGAGTAGCTGTAGAGGAATTTACTAATGTTTTTGTCAGGTACATAGACTTGCAGAAGATGCTGTTGGGAGCTACAAAGGGCACGGTTGGGAGTATAGGGCTGGATGAGGGTAGAGAGAGAGGGACAGGAGGAAGTTTCGTGTAAGATGGAATGAGCTATGAGAAGTTGAGGTAGTAGGATTTGATGAAGAAATTTCAGCCACTGTAGGTAGGGTTGGTTAGAGGCAAATCTTGCAATTTTATTATAGGTGAGTTCCAGTTTTGACAGAAGGTTGGATTGGATATTAGTGAGAATGGGGGGGGGGGGGGCATAAAAAAGGGTGGAGAATAGGAATGCTTATGCAAGAGAGAGCCCAGAGATATCTGTGAGGATTTTTTTATGCCTATATAGCAGGCCTAACTTTTGATGTGCCCTTTTGATGGCACAAGGCAAGACTGCTCTGCAATTTGTAGCATGTTACAGGCCACCCTCTCAAACTCAGGAACCTCACACAGCTTTCCTGAAAACTCTGGAGGGGATAAATGTAACCCCAAACACATCATACTAGGTGATTTCAACTATCCAAATATAGACTGGGATCACTATTCAAGCCCCAACACCCTAGCCCAAAGATTCCTAGAGTTCATAAACTCAAATGCCATGTAACAACTAGTCACCATACCCACAAGAGGCGAAAACATACTTGATCTCATCATCACGAACATGGGGTCAAAATGTTCAACACCGGAGGTATACCCCTCATTAGTGAGGTCAGATCATAAACTAATCTCACTGGAAACCCACATCCCGCCCCCACCCCAGATAAAAAAGACCACAGTGAAGAACTTCTCTAAAGCCGACTTCACACTTCTCAGGACTGGTGTGGCCTCTTTCAAGGCCCCCGAAACAGCGGAAACCATCACTAAAGCCGCTGAATCACATACAAATGCCTTCTACCAGCACCTCCAGGACTGCATGGATCAGGCAATCCCAAACAAAACAAAGACTCTTTGTACCAAAGGCAAGCGTCCAGTCTGGTAGACCCCAGCCATAAACAAGCTCTACAACAAAAGGAGAAAGCTACTACAAGGTAGAGCAAAATCCCTAAAAGGGAAGACACCCTTGATCATTATAAGTAAAAAACTAAGAGCTCTCATAAAATCATCCAAGGCAAATTTTGAAAGAAAAATCGCCAAGGACTCAAAAGACAATCACAAGGCCTTTTTTAGTTATGTTAAAAACCTGGGAGGAAACTCCCAGATATGCTCAGAACTAGTTCAAAATTATGTAAAAAATCACTGAACCTACAGACATTGCCAACATACTGGCTGACAGGTTCAGTGCAAATCCCCCCCCCTCCCCCCAAAAGGAGAAATATCTATACCAGAGGATTGTAGCCTCCCAAATATCTCAAATACTCGGGTGAGAACAGCTCTCTCCAAGGCGAAAAACACAGCATCCATGGGACCTGATGTTGTCCCCGGTTGTGTGCTCCACGAACTCATTGAGGAATTAAACCCACAATTAGGGCAGCTGTTCAATCTTAGCCTCACCTCAGGATACGTACCCAAGGAGTGGCGTACGGCAACTGTGGTCCCACTACATAAAGGCGGTGCCTCCACTGACCCCGGAAACTACCGTCCCATCAGCTTGACAAGCCTGGTCTGCAAAGCTATGGAGAGGATCGTAATGGAACTCATAAATAAAGACATAGGGGACCTGCAGACATTGGATCAAACCCAATTTGGCTTTGTCAAGGGCAGATCATGCCTCCTAAACTTGGTTGACTTTTTCGGAACAGTCACCAAGGCCATTGACGAGGGCAAGGCAGTCCACACAGCCTACCTTGACCTAGCAAAGGCTTTCGACACAATACCCCACTCGGGCATCATAGAAAAACTCACCAGCTTAAATGTAAACCCATACGTCACAAGATGGGTTGCAAACTGGCTAAGTGACAGAACCCACAGGGTCAGAGTTGCTGGTGCTATGTCTGATTCCAAGCCTGTCACAAGTGGTGTCCCACAGGGCTCGGTCCTGGGCCCACTCTTGTTCGGCATCTACTTTTCAGAAGTACAGGCAAGCACAGGAGGATTATGGCTGACAAAGTTTGCAGATGACTGCAAACTGGGCGCCATAGTTGAAAACACATCAGACACAGATATCCTTCAGAAGGGTCTCATAGAAACGGATAACTGGTGCCAAAGCCATGGCCTAAAGTTAAACGCTAAAAAATGCATAGTCATACCCTTCGGGAAAAACAAGGTTACCCCCAGCTACCATATAGGTGGCAATCCACTAAGCACAGAAGAGGTTATCAGGGATCTGGGGACCCAGGTTGACAGTAACCTTTCATTTGACACCCACGTTGCCAAAGTAGTCAGGAAGACCTTCTACATTGCCCACGTGATCATGAAGGGATTCACATCTAGGTCAAGGGAGGTCATCATCCCCCTGTACTCATCACTCATCAGACCGATGATTGAGTATAACGCCCCATTTGGAATGTATCTGACCCGACACCTGCAGCAATTGGAAAGGCCCCAAAAATTCCTCACCAAAAGGATAAAGGGTCTCAAAAATATGCCCTATGCTGCCAGACTGAAGGAGCTCCAGCTCTACTCAGTCACTTACCGCCTGCTCAGAGGTGACCTGTGCCTGACATACAAGGCCATGTCCAACCCGGAATTAATGAACATGCTTCACCTCAAAAAATCTAAATCCACCAGATCTACAAGAGCACGAGACTTGAACCTTGACACAGTCATAAATAGGACATGCTGGAGGGACAGATTCATCACCCAGAGACTCCCTATGCTGTGGAACAAAATCCTGGTACATGTGAGGCAGAGCACCTCTCTGGCTTTGTTCAAGAGAAATCTTGACCAATGCATGAGAGACTGCAGGTATACCCCAGGGATCACCTCAGTGTCACTGCTTGACAGAGGCACACCTAAATAATGGGCATAGTATCCTTCAAACTAAAGGGGTGGCGAAAGTCACAAAACTCTGGGCTAGGCTTATAAATGCCCTAGGGCAGATAGCCTAGTATGAACCTATGAACCTATGAACCTATGATGCAAAGCTGAATATGAAGATCAAACTTTAGTTGGTCATCGATAATAACTCCTAGCATTTTGGTGTGAGGTTCAACAGAGATTATGGTGTTGTTATGGGAGCACACAGTAAAGGTAGCTTTATGATGTTGGAGAGATTTAGGGAGGAATAGGGGAAGTTTTCTTTTCTTAGGGTTAAGTAGCAATTGGTTGGAAGTTGGCCATTTTTCACCTGAGTGCAGAGACTCTTGGCTGAGGGTGTGAATGTGGATGATATTGCTGGAATTGTCAGCATATTGTATGACAGATGAGAGTGAACCGAAAGAGTGTAGGTCATTAGTAAAGATATTAAATAGGGGTCCAAGAATGGAGCTTTGGGGTAACCATGTTTGTACTGGTAAGAAGGAAGAAAAAGTCAATTCTTATTTAACTGCCTGGAATCTGATGGCGAGAGAGCTGGAGAACCAATAAAGTGCACAGTTGGAGAGATTAAGGGTAGCTAGTTTGGTTAGAAGCAATCAGTGGGATACAGTGTTAGAGGCTTTGGAGAGGTCCAGAAACAAACATGAAATTAGCTTGTTGTTGTCACAAGAATTTGTAATAGAATTAGTGAATGATATCAGAGCAGTAGCTATACTTTGATTTGGATGAATAATATGCTGTTTAGGGGTAAGCAGATTTTCTAGGAGGAGGTGATCGAGGAGCTGTTTGTGGATGCACTTTTTGAGAATATTTGATGGAGGAGATAGAATAGCAATGGGCCTGTTTTTTGATGGGGTCAGTTGAGTTGCTGCCTTTATGTAAGGGTATGACATAGGATTTATTTCAGATTTCAGGTACATTGTTTTCTTTGATTGACCTATTGATTACGATGGAGATGGGGTAGACGATAGAATTAACAAGTTTTAGGAATTAAGGAGGTAGTGCATCTGCTGATGGAGAGCATGTTTTAAGTTTAAGGGGTGACTTGATATAAGTTGTGGGGGTGGGTTTAAGACAGAAGGGGGTTGGGTGGGTTTGATGGAAGAGTGGGGTAAGTAATGGTGTCATTTTTGGTTAGAGTGCGAATAAATTCAATGAAGAAGGAATTACAAAACGTAGCAGAATCAGTGGGAGAGCTGTTAGGGCATGGATTAGGTGATGAGGGGCTACCAGGATGTAATAATTTATTCACTGATTGTCAGAATTATGGGGGTTGGAGTAAGGATTATGTAGAGGTTTTTGAAATAGTTTTTCTTGTCAAGGGTGACCTTTTTTATACTTAAGTTACAAGGCTGTAGGACTGAAGATCAGTAGAAGTATTAGATTTTTTTCCATCCACTTCTTCTCTTATTCATAAGTGTATGAGTGGTTTGCGTTATCCAGGAGGCATATTGGGTTTTGATTCTTATTTTCCTGATGGGAGGCAGGAAGTTAAGTGCATCTAGAAGGATGTTGTTAAATGTCAGGACAACTTCCTCCGGGGGAGGTCATAGAGGTAGGACCAGTTAATTGTAGAGAGTGAGTGGTTGAAAACATCTGGATTAAAGTTTGAGACCTTATGGTAGTCTTTGTATTGCTGGGATATGTATAGTAGGAGTGAGTGTTGAATTATGAGGGAGGGATGGTAGTCACTTATAGTATCAGGTAGAGTGGGGAGGGGTTGTGGTAGGAGTTAGGGTTGGAGGTAAGGACCCAATCTAATGTGGAGCCAGAGTTAGTGTGTTTATTTAGATGAGTGGGGGCAGAGATTAGCTGGAAGAAGCCAAACAGATTAATGGAGGTATTAGGGGCATCCATATCAAGGGCATTCCAGTTGATGTTAACATCACCCAAGATAACAGTTTCATATGAGGCAGTCTGAGAGATCCTGGAGAGAAAGAGCCATAAGATAGGGATGTTGTTTCCTGAGGGATATAGATGGGAGGCAGTTGCTAGTTTTTGTGATTATTCACTTTACAGGTGATAATGAGAACTTCAGCTGGATGGAAGTTTGGAAGAGTGATTGGTAGAGGGTGGAGGGAGAGCTGATTAGAGTATAGAATTGCAACCCCGCCACATTTTTTCTCAAGTCTTTCTTGATGGAAGATGTTATAGCCTGGGGTAGAAATTCTGAGTCAGATATGTGAGGCTTATCTCAGGTTTCAGAGAGGGTGAGAATGTCAGTGGTATGTAGGGAGATCCAGGCATGGAATGTGGATATTTTTTTCATGATGCTGTGAATGTCAAAGATAGAATAGATTTTCTTTGGTGGAAGAAGATGGGAGGGACTGAGAGGTAGTACTGGGAGTGGAGTTTGGGGGTGTGAGGGATGAGCACAGAGAGAGGGTCTGTGATTACATCCCAGCTTGGGATGATATATCACCTGATAGTAGTAGGTTTAAAATTAGTGTTTTGAGAGAATTAAAGTGGTTGTATTTGGAGGTAGGTTTGTGGTTTAGTTTTAAGAGGGAATGTGGGTAGTTGTAATATCTTGATTCTATACCAGGTAGTGTTGGAATGAAGAAAACATGGGGTAATAGAGAAAGAGTAGGTGGCAGAGAGTTTGGTTTGGGGGTAGGTTATAGTAGCTGTATGGTGTCCATGTGTGAGAGTACATTAATATGAGGTAGCAAGGGAGGTAAAGATTATAATGAGTGAGAGGAGGAGAATAACTAGGAAGCTGTTAGAATATCTAAGATTTGGGAGAAACATATTTTAGCAGTCTATTTAGAAATAATGTAGGTTGTTGAAATATTACCTTTATGTTAACAGATGGGGCAGGGACTATGCAAAGTTCTTTAATATGTTAGGTTGATTAAAGTACAGAGGATGTGACGTTTGATTGGAGGGCTGGGAGGAAGTTGGGTGGGGAAAGGAGTTGTGGTTATTGGGAATAGAGTATAAGTGAAGTGTATGCGGGGGTGGGTACTAATGGGGGTAGGGTAGGTGAGCAGAGTGAACCCAAGCATAGCGGGTTGGCCCAGGTCTCGACAGACTGGAAGCTGAAAAAATAAAACAATCATCACTAAAACCATAAGGATGTTTGCAGGGAAAAGCGATGGGTTTGTAGTGTCAGTGAATAGACTCAAATATAGCGATAGTGGAATGGCGGGGGATTAAAGTTATGGAGAAGAAAAATGGACTACAGAGTTTGAAACAAAAAGTGGTGCCAGCTAGAATAGCATTTGACTGGAGCAAAGCATCATAGGAGAAGGCATCAGCACAGAGTTAAGGGGACAGTAAAATGGAGCAAAGCATCATAGGAGAAGGCATCAGAACAGAGTTAAGGGGGACAGGGAAGAAGAAGAATAAAACCAAGAGTAAAACAGAAATGAATGACATCCCAGAGAACAAGAACCAGCAGTTAAGTATTCAGAAAAAAAAATATCAGTGAGGCTGCAGCAAATCTATTTAAGTTGCTGGTTATAGGGTCAGTTAAGTATTGGGTGAAAAGTAGTAAGGGTACATTTACAGCTTATAAAGAAAAACAGCTTAAGGGTGTTTGGTGGTACTCCTTAACTAAGCACAGTGGCATCAGAAACTGCTGCAAGTACAATTCCTAATTAAAATAAGCTGGGAGGGGGATGGGAAGTGTGCACACTACAAAGATTGCAAGTGTAACAAACACATGATGTGCAACACAACTGTTCAAGCCAAATAACATTGCGTATTGAAAAGCAGATTAAAGGGAAACATATTAATACACCCTTTCTTACTTATAAAGTGTTCTGGCAGATTTGCAGAGAGCTTGCAGGTGAATTTTGTTGTTTGATTCACGAGTGTTTAAACTCATCCAGGGGGCACCTTGTAGTTTCGAGATGATGGGGTAGCAGCATTAAGGGAGGAAAAAGAAATGGGAAGAAGCAGATTAGATGGAGATGGTTAGATAACTATCATACTAAGTTACATTAAGCACAACAGTTTTAGTAGCCCTAAAGTAGAGTTTGAGAGACTTAAAGTAGACACAGGGAAAAGGAACAACAGTCTACAGATTGTGTTACAGATCCACCATTATGCATATTACAGTATTCATGTAGTAAAAACCTTGAATTAACACCCTGCAACATTAAACACATCCAAATGTCTAACACACAGTTCATATTAGAACTAAAATAGTTACTAAAATCAGTGCACTTTTACTCCCCTTCCCCCACCCCAACATCCCAAGATTACAACGTAGTAACTTAAACTTGCTTTTGTTTAGCCTTTCTTCCTCTTTTTACACTGTAATGCCTTTATTTCTTAAAACTAAAGAAAAAAAAGTACTTGTTTGCTTTAATATTTTATCACATGTGACAATCACTGAAAAGACTTGCCTCCATGCTTTACCCCTTACTACAGAAATATGATTTACTATATAACATGCAGTTTACATCATGGAAAACTTTATACAAATACTGTTAATAATAAAAATTGTTTTACTTACAGGTAATATATGACAAATTGGGGTATATGCTTTTACAGTTCACTAACAAGTTTAACAAAATCAACAAAGTACAATCTTTCTCAGCCATGTTTTCACTAATGTGATTGATGCTATGTAATTTCACATTTATTCACTAATTTCCATGTTGCTGGTGATGTTCTTTGTGTTTCACTGTTGCAGTCATCACCTGTAGGTTATCCGTGCTGTTGTAGCCCTCGGCCGGCCCAAATACCAGAGTCAATTTTTTTTGTGTCTGCTGCCGTCACCTGTAGTCTGACGTCAGGTCGTCAGCACTATAAAGCAAGGCAGCCAACGTAATTACATCAGTCTTTCTTGCTGTGGTGCCTATAGCAGAAGCAGTTTGCACGAGTGCTGGTCGGTCGCTACCAGAAGTTGAATTTCACCTGAAAACGTCTAAAGCTAAGTACCCCATTGAGGATTCTTTTTTCTTGCACTAACCGATGTCTGAAAAAGTTAACAATTGTCTTGCCTGTGGAAAGCAGATCGCACACCGAGACTTCCATTAACACTGCGTCACTTGTTTAGGCCCAGACCATGATGTCTCCCATTGCTGGTTCTGTGCCCTCCTTAATGCGAGAACTATTTGCTGTAGAGCTCTTTTTTAGACAGTTATTTTCGTGTTCCATCTTCGCATTCCGATATGGCGTCCGTCAGCCAACAATCTGTGGACATTCTGAAAAAACATAGAGATAAAGATAGAGACAGACCACACAAGGCTAAGCCTTCCAACAACGCTACAGCTAAGCAGGTAGTCAGTTCTCCGGAATTCAGTGAGGCGCTTTTGCAGCCCCTGATGCCCGATTCGATATCTATGCAGGCCTCTACCGAGACCCTTTCGGAGTCCGATATGCTGCAGAAATCTTCTTTGTCTTCTGAGCCTTTGGCTGTCTTTGCCTCTTTTGGGTCTGTCTCTGCCTCTTTTGGGTCCAGAGCTACAACGCAGGCACCGACTTCCAAGGAGGCATTACACACTACAGATTCTAGACAAAAAACGACATCTTTGCATCCGACTACCATTTCTCTCAGACCGACTTATTCTCTCAGGCCTAGAAGCCAGGCCTAGGAAATCTGCTTCTAGCCACCATCTTGCTACTGCTCCACCACCCCAAGCACAAATGCTTAAAATGGCAGAAGATCTCATCTCCTTTATCCACGGTAGTCAGGCAACTTCTTCTAAAAAGAAAAGGGACTCTTCTCCAGAAATTATGACAGAACAGGATTCTGAGGAATCTGAATATTCAATTTTTGAAGAGGAACAGCATACCTTCACTCCTTATGAGGATTCAGATGCAGAGGAATCCATCCCTTCTGCCTCCCCTCCAGAGGACCTTTCCTTTGGGGAAACCCTTCACTCCCTCAGGGAGCATTTCCAATGGGAAATCTCAGGACTTCCCACATTCTAAGAAAAGACTTAGAGAGTTTTTGGACCTGCACCAGCACAGACCCTGGCTATCCCCCCTATTTTAGAAGTGGTGGATGTTGTTTTCCATGAATCCAGCTTAGCCCCAACCCCGCTCCCTCCTGCTCTCAGTAAACCTGACAGGTACTACAGAGTACTGGATTCTCACAAATACTTATACAAAAATCCTTCTGCAGACCAGTCATTACACAGGGACCTAAAGGAGCTAAGACTAGTTCTACCAAGAATCCTCTTCCTTCTGACAAGGACTGCAGAGCTCTGGACATATGAGGTAAAAAAGTATACACCTCTGCAACCTTAGCTATCAGAGCACTCAATTGTCAGTTCCATATGTTAAAATAACACACTATGGAACAATTAAAACAGAAGATTGCTTCTTTCCTCACTGTGCCAATTCAAAAGAGTTAGCAGATTTACTGCACTCTGCTTGTCAAGTGGCCAAACACTCATTACAATGTGGACACCCTACAAGCCTCTAGCAGGGCAGCAGTGACAGGATCTGTTATTAGGAGACATGCATGGCTGAAGGAACAACCTCTACCTGAGCATGTCAAGTCTAAACTTATTGATGCATACCTAGATAAGGAGCACTTGTTGTGGGGAAAAAGCAGAAGAGGTGCTTAAAAAGATGGAAGACAAAGCAAAATCTGTGCAAATGGTAAAGGATTTATTTCAAGTTCAACCTCCCAGTTTCAGCAGGAACTTTCCCTCTAAGTAATGGGCCTTCCCTGCACCTAGCAGACAGGGCCAAGGTAAGCCCCACAGGGACAGACCATCCAGGCTCCTATCCCAGGGCCAGCAAAGAAGCAAACAATGGACCACTTCTGTCTCTAAGGCAGGGAGTTCTAAGCCAGTCTTCTATGACAAACACTCGCAATGACTCCCCCTCTGCCCTCCCTTCACTCATCAAAAACCTGGAAGAAGGCTCTCCCTCTTCAAAGATAATTGGCTTTCTGTAACAAGGAACCAATGGGTCTTAAAGATCATTTCTCAGGGATACAAATTCTCTTTTAGCGAGCTCACACTTCCAAGAGGGTACCCAGACACCCCCAAATCAGTGAGCAGAGGCACTGAAACAGGTCCAAACTCTCATATCCAACAGGACAGTAGAACCTGTCCCCTCAGATCAAGCAGGCAAAGGCTTTTATTCCAGACTATTCCTTGTCCCCAGAAAAGAGGGCATTTGGTGCCCCATCATGGATCTCTCCATTCTGAACACCTCTCTTGTGGTCCCCAGATTCAAAATGCTAACTTTGCAGCAGCTGCTGCCTATGCTAGCAAAAAATGCCTGGTTAGTGACCCTGGACTTAAAGGATGCCTACCTCCACATCCCCATCAGGGAATTGTGCAGAAAATTCCTATGCTTCAGAGCAGGCTCACAACACTTTCAGTTCTCTGCGCTGCCCTTTGGCTTATCTACTGCTCCCAGAGTATTCACCAAATGCTTGGCCCCGGCCATAGCATTCTGCAGACAGATTTACCCTTACCTGGATGACTGCCTCATTCAGGCAGTGTGCAAAGAAAAGCTCCTCCAGGATCTTCTCTTTGTCAAATCACTCCTAACTTCCCTAGGGCTCACCATCAACGAGAAGAAATCAAAACAAAACCCCACCAGGAAGATCATTTTCTTGGGAGCTGTGCTAGACACAGCATCCCAAATGGCCTTCGTAGACCACCTAAGCAAAAAGTTACTGGACCCCCATTAATGGCAGCCATACAGGGAAATCTTTCCACAAATCACTCAGGAGTGGGGAACTCCAGAAGTGGATCTCTTTGCCTCGCACCTCAACCACCAGCTGCAAAAGTTCTGTACCAGAGAGCATCACCTCATAGTGTGGAAGGTGGATGCCCTGACCTTCCCCTGGAACTCCCTCTTTGTGTACGCGTTCCCTCCTCTGCCCCTTATTCTCAAGGTACTGATCAAAATAAAGGAGGAGAGACCAAAGGCCAATCCTCATTGCTTCAGATTGGCCCAGACAGCATTGGTACCCCTTACTGCGCAGCCTGACCTTATAGCCCCCCCAAGCAGCTTCCCCTGATCTCAGACCTCTTGACCCATGTGAGGGGGGAGGATACTGCACCCAGACTTAGACTCTCAACCTTTCAGCATGGCTTATACCTTAAAGGCTAGTAAGGAGTCCCTGTTAAGCAAACCGGTCCTAGTTTTCATCACAGCGGTCAGAAGGCCCAGCACCAGAAAGTCATATGCAGGGAATTGGAAAAGATTCATGTTAAGTTGTCAATCTCGCCTTCATTCTTGCTTGATGGGTTCGGAGCCGATCCTCGGCTCCGACTCGGCACTTGCTAAGCTCGAGAGTCACTTTTACCAGCTCGAGGCAGCCCCATATCCCATGATGCAAGGCGGTAAGTACCCAGATCTCGTTTGCTGCTTCGCTGATGAGGTCCTCCTTTTACCAGCTCCTGGTAAGTGAATTGTTACTTTACTATTTTAGCCCCTTTTTACAAAAAAAACTTAAATTATTAGTTTTAACTTAGTTTTAATCCCTTTCTGACAGAAATTTTCCCTGTCTCCTCATAACTTTTAGTCAGACTTTCACCCATCCCATCCCCCCCCCCTGTTAGGGTGTGTGTGTGTGTGTCTGTTAGTGATACCTTTGGGTATATTTAATTTAATTTCTTGGACTGGTGTGTGTGTGTGTTTTTTACACCATGTCTAAAGAAAGGGTCTCAGGCTTTAAGAAGTGTGACTCGTGCTGTCAGAAGATGTCTCTGACAGACGGTCACACTTCTTGCCTGTACTGTCTGGGGCCTCTTCACCTGCAGGACTCCTGTGCTATATGTCATTCTTTTAGCCAGAGAGTCCTGCAGGAAAGAAGAAATAAATTGATTTTGAGGGGCCTTCTTAAGCCGGAGGGCTCTCCGGCTAAGTCGGCCCCATCTAAGACTTCTAAGTCTTCCAAGGCCCAGGCTTCTGTGTCCAAGCCTGTGGCCTCGGCTCCGACTCATTCAGAGTCGAGATTGGCTCCGGCCGGAGCCGATTCTGGGTTACCTAAACCTTCGGTGCCGACTCTGGTTCGACCACTTCGGTGTCGGCTCCATGTGGCCCAGGCATCTGTGTCGGCTCCGATCGGCTCCGACACCCTTACATTTATGGCCGTATCGGCTCCGGCTGGAGCCGATGCATCGAAGCTACCTGTCGGTGCCAATAAGTTGTCGGCTCCGACAGTTTCAGTAGTTTCATCGGCTCCGATGGTTCCTTCGAGGAAGAGGTCTAGGTCCCCTTCCTTGGAGCCAATACTTCGGCTCGCCGCCTCTCTCGGAGCGGAGCCATCGGAGCCGATCTTCAAGGTCATCCAGGCTTTCTGACCATGATTTGGAGAGAGTGGTCAGTAGATTACTAAAGTCACAGGCACTGGCCCAAATGCTACATAGCCCGTCTCAGCAGATGACTATTGGTCCACACCCCATTGCAGTTCCTCCTTCGACTCTACCTCAGAGTTTGGAGTTGGAGTCTTCGGGAATGGTTTCTGCTATGGCTGAGGGACAGATACCCCCTTCTGCTCCTTCAGCCTCTACTCTTATCTCCTCTTCGAGACCTTCCTTAGAGGGATTCGGTGGCCGGGCTTCCCTGGTCTCCTCCGAGGGGGTGAGTGGCATCGGACCCTTGTCCGAGCCCGCTCTTCCCCTTGGAGCCTCGGCCTTGGTGAGCTCGGCTCCGACATCTGCCTCGGAGCCTTCCTTTTCGGTGGGTCCTGGAGTTCCTAGTTCTTCGGAGCGGGTTCTCTCGGACCTTCCTGGGAGGGGGGCCTTCGAGGTAATGAAGAGTGTGCTGGCCACTGGTCTCAGCCAGCAGTCTATTCCCTTAGCTCCTCCCTCTATGGTGCCTGTTGACATCTCTGCCACTTCTCTTGCTCCAGGACCCAGAGATCCTCCGCCTCAGGTTTCCCCACTGGGAATATCCCCCTCTTCCGAGGATTCTCCTGATTTGTCGGGGGATCCTCCGCGGAAGAGGACATGTAAGAGGAAACACGTAGACTCCCCCGAGTCTATCACTTCAGATACTGACTTAGATGAGTCAGAGGGATCCCCAAGATCCCCCTCTGAGGATGTCTCCTTCTCAGACATCCTAGAACTCCTTAGACAGAGGGGAAACTGGCCCACCAATAATCCCTCTGAGGATGAGTCAGTATACCTGGAGGCGTTTGGATCTCGGCCCTCCACCTCCTGGGTGTCTCCGCCTTTCGACCCCCTTATGCAGGTTATTGCTCGAAAGGCGTGGACTGCTCCTGACTCTGTGGAGCCTGTCCCTAGGAGGCCTTCTAAATTTATTACTGCCCCGTCGGACAAGCAATTCCTTACAAAAGGTGTCCCGGCTGATGCCATGGTGGTGGCGGCTGCCACCAAGAAGGAACTTGCAGATCCTTCCGTACCTGTCCATCCTCCTAATAAGGACTCTAGGACCATGGATAGATATGGTAAGCGGATGTTTTCTTCAGCGACCTTTGCTATGCTCGCTGAACTATCTTTGTCACTTCACCAGACTCCAAAGGGATATCCTTAAGGAGCTAGGTGAAGTTGTGCAGGATCCTACAGCTGCGGGGGCTCAGGAAAAAATTGCTTCGCAGCTAGGAACCCTTAACTCCATTGCAAACTCCTCCATGCGGCTTATATCATATGCTGCTGATGGAGCGAGTAGGGCCGCAGGTACAGGTGTGGCTCTTAGACGCCAAGCCTGGATGCGGCTATGTAATTTTGCAAATCCCTTTAAGGCGTCCTTCACAAACTCTCCCTTTGATGGGTCAGCTTTGTTTGGCCCTCAGGTGAAGGAAACGTTGACCAGGTGTGAGCAGGACGGCAAAACTCTTTCTGCCGTAGGAGTCCGTTTTTCCACCCCTTCTAGGCCTTATCCCAAAAGGACAGAAGGGTGGCAAAATGTGGTTCCGCAAATCCCAAGGAGTCACGCCGGATTCACGTGGTCAGTTTACCCCTAGAGGCAGAGGGGGTAACAACAACAGACGCCGCTCTAGAGGCAGAGGGGGTCCACAGAACCAGGGAAACAGAGAGTCTCTCTCTGCCCTTTCAGCATCCCTGAGATGTTGCCCGGCTGTCCCTCCTTGGAGGCAGTCGGGGGAAGATTATCACTGTACCCAGAAGCCTGGCGTTCTCTCACTCAAGACAGATGGGTACAGTCGATCATATCCGAGGGTTACAAAATTCCTTTCGAGGAAAGTCCTTTCTATCCCTCAAATTCCCTTCCAGATGTACCACCCGGTCTAAGGGAAATTGCAGAGTTGGAAGTCTCAAAA
This sequence comes from Protopterus annectens, assembly GCF_019279795.1. NCBI lineage: Eukaryota > Metazoa > Chordata > Ceratodontiformes > Protopteridae > Protopterus > Protopterus annectens. The sequence continues at coordinate 1,527,354,531 of NC_056746.1, forward strand.
CTACTGCAAAAAAGAGCCATTCAGCCAGTTACAACAGACCATTCAGAGCCCGGAATCTACTCAAGGTTCTTTTTGGTCCCCAAAAAGACGGGAGACTGGAGACCAATATTGGATCTCAGCAGACTCAACAAGTCCGTGAGGAAGACAAGATTCCGAATGGTCACTCTTCAGTCGATTCTGCCCTTCTTGCAGAAAGACAACTGGATGTGCTCAATAGATCTTCAGGATGCGTATTATCACATAAAAATTCACAAACGCTCCAGGAGATTTCTCCGCTTTCGGCTGGGGTCCAGTCATTTCCAGTTCAGAGCCCTGCCCTTTGGTCTCACCACAGCCCCCAGAGTGTTCACCAAATGCATGGCAGTGGTCACGGCTCACCTGAGACGTCAAGGATTCCAGGTGTTTCCGTATCTCGACGACTGGCTCCTGTCAGCCACCACCAGGCATCAGCTTGTTCAAGCCAGGGATTACACAATAAATCTTTGTTCTCATTTGGGCATCTCGATCAACTTCGAAAAGTCATCCTTATTGCCCTGCCAGTCTATTACTTTCATAGGCGCAAACTTAAACACCGTTCGGATGTCAGCTACCCTTACAGATCAAAGAGTTTCAGACATTCAAAGTCATGTCAAGATCATTCTAGCCAACAAGAAAGTACAGGCCAGAATGGTTCTAAAGGTATTAGGTCTCATGGCTGCGGCCATTACTCTTCTTCCCCTGGCTCGCTTTTACATGCGCCTTCTTCAGTGGATGTTGTTCACTCAGTGGTCTTACCAACAACTTCCAATGCGTCACCAAATTCTGGTGACACAGATTTGCAAAAATCATCTTGCTTGGTGGATCACGTCTCCCCAGATTCACCAAGGCAGACACTTTGTACCCCCATCCCCGGTAGCCACTGTCACCATGGATGCCTCCCTGATCGGGTGGGGGGGGCATTATCAGGGCAGGATGGTTCATGGGACGTGGCAACCGTTCGAGTACCACCTGCACATAAATGTCTTAGAGATGAGAGCAGTGCTTTTAACGTTGCAAGCCCTCAACAACTCTCTTCCTGTAGGGACAATTGCAGTCCACACAGGCAACATGTCTGTAGTTTGGTATATCAACAAACAGGGCGGAACCAAGTCCTACCCCTTGTGTCAAGAAGTGCTCAGACTGTGGCAATGGGCGATCTCCTCTCATCGGTTTCTGGTAGCAACGCACATCCCTGGGAAAACCAACATTTTAGCGGACAGATTGAGCAGAGCTATTCTCATGCTTCACGAGTGGTCTCTCAAGCAATCCATAGTGGAAGAGATTTTTCTGGAATGGGGTCGCCCATGTTGCGATCTTTTTGCTACTCCCCAAAACAGCAAATGCCCAGACTTCTTCTCTCTCTTCCCTCTGTCAGGCTATCCCCCCAGAGATGCTCTGACCCAGGATTGGCCCCAGGGACTTCTTTATGCCTTTCCTCCTTTTCCTCTGATCCCTCAGGTTATCCAGAAAGCTACCGTTTTGAGAGCCAAAATGATTCTCATTGCTTCTTATTGGCCTCGACAAATATGGTTTCCGTTCCTCCATCATCACCTTTTGGTGCAGCCGTGGCATTTGGACCCAGTGCCAGATCTTCTGGTTCACCAATCCGGTCAGCTGCACCGGTCTATCCCTTCTCTCAACCTCACAGCATGGTTGCTCCACTTCCTTCCTTAGCCAGGCTTCCTTTGATCTCTAACCCTGTTAGAGACATCATAGTAGCTTCTTTAAAATCCTCTACCAGGAGGATTTATACAAGCAAATGGAAACGTTTCTCTTTTTGGGCAAAAGCCAAGAATATTGATCCCTTCACTGCCCCAGTTCAGGCAGTTTTGGACTTCTTAGCAGAGATTTTTCATGCAGGCTCCTCTTCCTCCACAGTTAGAGTTCAATTGGCTGCTATCTCGAACTTTCATGTCGGGATCGCAGATCACAATATTATGTCCCATAGGCTTTGTAAAGCCTTTTTAAAAGGAATTTTCCTGCTAAAGCCTCCAATCAGGAATCCTCCTCCTCAATGGGATCTAAATTTAGTGCTGACATCCTTGATTCTTCCCCCCTTCGAGCCAGCTGTCTCTTGCTCCCTAAAATTTCTTTCTTGGAAAACATTATTCCTAGTAGCTATTACATCGGCCAGGAGGGTGTCTGAACTTCATGCTCTATCGGTTTGACCCCCCTATTTGGTCTTTCACAAGGACAGAGTATCATTGAGAACTAATCTGACCTTTTTGCCTAAGGTCGCCTCAAAGGCTAATTTGAATCAATCCATTGATCTCCCTGTATTTTTTCCAAACTATTCAAACAGATTGGAACAAAAATTACATTATCTTGATGTCCACCACCAACTCAGATATTATTTGGACAGAACTAAACAATTTAGGAAATCCGATCAACTCTTTGTTTCCCATGCGGATAACAGGAAAGGCCTTCCTGTCTCTAAAGTGACTTTATCTAGATGGCTTTCTTCGGTCATCTCTGAAATGTATCTGCTCAGGGGAAAACAGCTGTGCTCAAAACCTAAAGCACATTCAACTAGGAGCTTAGCTACTTCTACAGCCTTTCAAGCTAGACTTCCTTTAGACACTATTTGTGCAGCGGCCACTTGGGCCACTCCTCATACTTTTGTTTCCCATTACAAATTGGACTTGGCCTCCAGGGACAGAGCCAGTTTTGGCTCTACAGTCCTCAAGAGTCTGTTCCATTGAGCCACCCAGGATAGAGGTGCTAGGGACGCGGTCCCATCAAGCAAGAATGAAGGCGAGATTGACAACTTAACATTAAGAAGTTATGTACCTACCATAACGTTCCATGTTAGTTGTCTTCTCTCGTCTTCTTTCTTGCGACCCTCCCTCCTTCCCCCAGGCCTGGACAGACCTTTTTACAAGAGATTATTGTACTGAAGACCATTCAGAGCTGGTCCTTCTTTCATCCTGTAGGCTTTCTTTCTTTCTTCCTTTGGGAAGTATTTATGCTTGGTGCTATTGCCCTTTGTCATCAAACGAGATCTGGGTACTTACCGCCTTGCATCATGGGATATGGGGCTGCCTCGAGCTGGTAAAAGTGACTCTCGAGCTTAGCAAGTGCCGAGTTGGAGCCGAGGATCGGCTCCGAACCCATCAAGCAAGAAAGAAGGCGAGAGAAGACAACTAACATGGAACGTTATGGTAGGTACATAACTTCTTATTCTCCTGGAACCAGTCCAAAGGGACTGGTACCTCCCATCCTTAAATCCCTCTTATCTTGGATTACCTAGCCGAGTTGCTCAAAAGTGGCCTCTCTTTCTCCTCTATTAAAATCCATGCCTCAGCCATTTCTGCCCATTATGATTCAGACCCACCCCTCTTCTCTCATCCTTTGATTAAGCAATCCCTCAGTGGGGCTTCTAATATAAGACCTCCCAGAAGGCCTCCCACACCACCCTAGAACCTGAATTATATTCTAGAAAAACTAACCTTGCCTCCTTTCGAACCTGCTGCTTCTACAGAATTGAAGTACCTCTCCTGGAAGACTGCCTTACTTCTAGCTATCACCTCAGCCAGAAGGGTATCAGAACTTCAGGTTCTCGCAGACAGGGTCTCCCTGAGGACTAACCCCTCCTTTATGCCCAAGGTGGTATCTGAAGTGACCCTCAACCAGGACATTCACCTACCCACCTCCTTTCCCAACCCTCAAAACAAGGGAAAAAGATTTCTACACTCGCTAGATGTGCACAGACAACTCAGATACTATCTGGACCATACTAAACCATTCAGGAAAAACAGACCTACTACTTATCAGCTTTGCCCATGGGGCAGAGGGGAAGCCCAGTTCCAAACAATCTCTTTCCAACTGGATATCACACTGTATTCTTTTCTGCTACAGACTACATGGGAACCCCCCGCAAGTCTATCCGTACCCATTCCACTAGGGCAGCCTCCATTTCCACAGCCTTCCTCGGAGGAGTTCCCACCAGGGACATCTTAGAAGCTGCCACCTGGACCTCTATCCATACCTTTACAAAGCATTACCACCTGCCTCTTTTTTTCTAGGTCTAGGGCAGGGTTTGCCTCTGCAGTTCTGCAGGGCCTGCTGACCCATGCATAGGACTTTAACCTATCCTTCCACCCCTGTCCTCAGCTTTGGTAAGCCTCCCACAGGTGATGACTGCAACTGTGAAACACGAAGAACATAGTACAGTTGTGAACACTTACCATAAATTTAGATGTTCAAGTGTATTCAGTGTTGCAGTCCTGGTTTCCCTCCATCTCCCATATAGCATCTTCCCCTAGGGGGACATAAGCTTTCCATGGTGGCTTTTAGCCACCAGGACCACATTTCCTTATTTCATTGTGCTTTTGATGGGTTAGGGCAAGAAAAACTGATGTGATGAGGTTGGCTGCCTTGCTTTATAGCACTGACAACCTGACATCAGACTACAGGCGATGGCAGCCGATGCAAAAAAAAATATTCAGGCCGGCCGAGGGCTACCACAGCAGGGATAATCCACAGGTGATGACTGCAACAGTGAATACACTCTAACATCTACATTTATGGTAAGTGTACACAACTGTACTTTCTTCCTGTTCATCTTCATCTCCCATCACCATAGTCTGATTCAGATTCAAGGTACTCATGATTATTCTAGTCAACTCCTATGCTTTTTTTTCTCTCTCTTAAGCATATTCCTTTGGAACCTTGGAAAAGATTTCACTGGCAAAGTTTCTATATGAGGATTATTTACAGAAAAGTAAAAAGCAGAGTCCCTTCTGTTTGATGGCCAAATTTTTGTCAGATAAGATTTTGTTCTTCCAACTTTGCCTTTTTGGCATTGAAAATAGTTTTGCTCCTCCAGGAATGAATATTCTGAAAACAGCTTTATACAGTGCTGGAATCTTACAGCTGCCTGTCAACATTCCCTGATTGCTGGGAGAAATTTACTTTTCTGCTTGGTGTAGAGTGAATAATCATTTTCTACAAACACTACTGTCTCCAGTTTTCAATACTTTGCCATTCTGCCACATTTTGTCAGGATCAACTCTTTGTGTTCATATGATTGTATCTGTACTAATACAGGTCTTAGTTGCTTTCTCATGGCCGTGTTTGGAGCAATCACTCTGTGTACCCTTTCATGTAACAAATCCTGCTGTGGAATACCAGTCCAGTTGCTTATTTATGGTTTTATAAAATTGATAGTCTGTTCCTTACAGTTTCTGTGGTACAACAGCCCACTTTTTCTTCCCTTCAGTTTCTGATGTTTGCAGTTTTATCAGTTCATCTGAATAGCTAGTTAACTCATTAACACCTTTGTGGTGTGGAGTGTCACATACCTAGCAGCCTACACGTCTTGCATTCCAGAGCATTTTCAGAAAAAAATAAACTTAAAAAAATAAAGAAATCTAAATGTTTTTGAACTGTAAAAGCTATTAGAACTGTACAAGAGCAGTTATCAGTAAGGATTATTCTTTACAGTGATGAGTCAGTGCATTCATAGCCCTTCCCATAAATGCTGTAATGTATTGCAATGCACACAAATCCCAAATTATATTTTTTGCAAACTTTCAAAAACAAATTTTCATATCTTGAAAACTACACAACCTAGATATATATTACAGTATTTTTGTTAACCAGACAAGCTTTCACATGACAAGAAATCTCTTCGTAAGTGCATTTTATTGAGATATTTACAGAAATTTGATAACATATGCTTAATTGTATACTTACAAAAACAAATAATACTGAATATCTGTCAAAATATGCAGCTTACACTGGAGATATCGGACAGTTTTCTTCATTAACTTCTAAAGTTTCACATGATGTCAATCAAAAGTTTGTAAGTCACTTGGTTTTTGAAGTAGTAAGTACATGTGGAAATATTTATTTTCATAGTTGCTAGCAAACAAATAGTATTTCCAGTATAGTGTGATATAAACCAGCGGTGACAGTGAATTACCCTGCCTCCCACATTGGTGTTTTATACCATACACCGTAATAACATGTAAGTGTCTCAGTTATGAAAATATAAACACATTTGAAAATATGTATAATAAATGGCAACCAAGATTGATTTCTCCACTGCAGGACATACTAGACTAACAATTAGTGTTGCAGTAGTTGCCGCCTTGCTCCCTCCAGCCCCTTTATTTTTTGGTGTCTTGTTTATTCCAGGTTGTGGACATTTATATTTTGTTATTCCTTCCATTGTCCTTTCAGGGCTTAGGCTCCCTGTCTCTGTTGGAGTGAAAGCTCATAAGGGCTTGGCAGCCAAACCCCATCTTTTTAGTTAGCTTAGCTCGAGCTGACTACTGATGGTTCATAGGTGTGTACTAGGCTAATGGCCCTAGAGCCTTTACAAGCCTAGCCCATAAAAATTGCACTGGCATTGTGCCACCCGATGTTAGTACCCAGTACCTCTATCCAGTAGAGCCACTGGAGAGATCCCTGGGGTGAATTTTCTGTTACCTATCCGCTCGTCAAGATTTCTCTGGAAGAGGGCTAGCGATGTGCTCTGCTTGGCATGGATAGAAAGCTTATTCCAAAGTATGGGCAGTATCTGGGTGATGAACCTGTCCCTTCAGCATGTTCTGTTGATTGTGGTAATGAGGTTGAAATCTCTGGAGCGTGTGGTGCGAGGGGATTGGGATTTCTTTAGGTGTAGAACTTCTAGTAGGGCTGGCTTGGACATGGCTTTGTAAGTCAAGCAGAGATCACCTCTAAGCAGACGATAAGAGACCGAGAATAGCTGAAGTTTTTTGAGTCTGTCCAAGCAGGGCATGTGTTTAAGGCCTAGGATCCACTTTGTGAGATATTTCTGTGCCCTCTCCAGCTGTTGAAGGTGTCTGGTGAGGTACATGCCAAATGGGGCATTATTCTCAATGACTGGTCTAATGAGGGATGATGACTTCTTTCTTTCTTAATGTGAAACCCTTGGTTATGAGATGTGCCACATAGAAGGATTTTCTGACTACGGTGGCAATGTGGTGTTTGAAGGTGAAGTTGTTGTCGACCTGGGTGCCCAGATCTCTTATAGCCCCTTCAGTGGGTTCCCATCGATGTGGTAATTAGTGGGAACTGAGTTCTTCCCAACGGGAATGATGACGCATTTGTTGATGTTGAGCTTAAAGGCCATGGCTCTGACACCAGTCATTGGTCTTAGTGAGGCCTCTCTGTAGGATGTCTGCATCACTTGGGGAGTTAATAATGACTCCCAGCTTGCAGTCATCTGCAAACTTGGTCAGCCAGAGTCTCTCTGTGTTGGCCTGGACTTCTGAGAAGTAGATGCCAAACAGGAGAGGGCCCAAAACCGAGCCCTGTGGGACTCTACTCATGACTGGTCTGCAGTCTGACTTTGAATCTGCTACTTTCACTGTGTGGGTCCTATCTGTGAGCCAGTTTGCAACCTACTTAGTGATATAGTGATTGATGCCTAGTTTGGTGAGTTTATCTATAATTCCTGAGTGGGGAATGGTATCAAAGGCATTGACCAGATCAAAGTAGGCTGTATGCACTGCACTGCACAGCCTTACCCTCATCCACAGCTTTAGTGAGTATCTCGAAGAAGTCAACCAGGTCGAGCAGGCAGGATCTCCCTTTGACAATGCCAAACTGCATAGGATCAAGAGTTTGGAGATTGCCTATATCCTTGTTAAACAGGTCCATGATAATGCGCTCCATAGCTTTAAAAATCAGACTTGTCAAGCTAACGGGGCGATAGTTCCCAAGGTCTGTAGTCGCTCCCCCCTTATGGAGAGGGATAACTGTAGCAGTGCGGCATTTGGTAGGGACAAAGCCTGAGGTGAAGCTGTAGTTTAACAGGACACACAGGTGTAGTGCCAGTTCATTTTGTAGTTCATGTAGGACACAGCCAGGGATATTATCAGTTCCCATGGATGCTGTATTTTTGGCCTTGGATAATGCAGCTTTCACCTGTGCTGCCAAAATGTTTGGGTACCAGGCATTCCTCTGGTATTGTGATTGGTCTTTTAGGGGGAAGAGAGGGGTAAAGTTAGCACTGAATCTGTCTGTGCCAGTATGTTGGCTATATCTGATGGCTCAGTATAGGATGTACCATTGTGTAGTAACTCAGAGCAAATCTGGGTCTTGCCGTGGAGGTTCTTGATATAGTTATATAAGGCGTTGCGTTTATTTTTTGTGTCTGCCACAATTCTGCCTTCTTTCTGCTAGCTTTAGAGGATTTGATAGGGGATCTCAAATTTTTGTTGAGGCTGATAAGGGAGTTTCTCCAGTCTTGGGACCTCACCTTATTCTGCAACAGTTTCTTCCTTCTGTTGTAGAGTTTATTGATGGCTGGGGATCACCAGATTGGCTTCCTTTTTTGGAGGAGAGCATCTTGGTTCTATTTGGTATGGCTAGTTCCATGCATTTGTGTAGATGTTCGTACAGTGCATTGGTCTATGTTTTGGCAGTCATGCAGCTGTTTTCCTTTGGCATGGGTGCCGAAAAGTTAGCCACCTCAGTTTTTAGGAGCCCAAAGTCAGCTTTAGAGAAAATTTTCAGGGTAGTCATCTTGGTGTGGGTGGGGTGTGGGTGAAGATTTCCACAGTGATTAGTTTGTGGTCGGATTTAACCAGGAGGGAACTGACTATAGGTGTAGAGCAATGGTTGCCCATGTTAGTGATAACCAGTGTCGAGGATGTTGCTTCCTCTAGTGCAGGTCAGAATGAGCTGGTCCAGGTCATTGGAATTGATGAATTCCAGGAAGCATTGGGGCCAGTGCATTGTTATATGAGTAGTTTTCACAGTTGATTGAGGGGTAGTTGAAGTCTCCCAGAATGAGAGTATTGGGCTGGACCTTGATAAATTCCAGCGTGCATACGAATGTGGAGTGAGTGTCTGTGGACATGCATGGGGTCCTATAGCAGGCTGTGACCTGTATTGCCGTCTTGCCCCATTTTAGTTGTACCTGGAGTATCTCAGATGCATTATGCTGGGCCACCAGTCTAGAGGTGTGCATATCTTTTATGAATATGGAGTCACCACTGCCTTTAGCGCTTCCGGTCATATTCCGGGGCTGGAAGGTATGGAATGAGTTGTAGCCTGGAAGCGCAGGAGTGCTTCCTGCCTCTTTGAACCAGGTCTCCGTTACAGCACTTCCATTTGGGTGTATGGAAGGTGCCAAGGAGCTTTGGAAGCTTTCCAGCTGTTATATCCTATGCAAGATATAACCCATATAGGTAAGGCTTCTGTAGCAGTATTCATTCAAACATGTACTGTTATGGTACGTTTACTTTCACAACTGTACTATGTTCATCATATTCATCACCGTTGCAGTAGCCTTGGCTATATGGGTAGATTACCCTGTCTAACTATATATGGGAGTTGGAAGGAGGAAAGTTGGAGTCCCTGGAGAATGGTGCTAGCAAATTATCTAAACCTAGTACTTTCTTAACCTTATTTCTTAACTGGTAAATGCATTCTTTCAGTGGATTCTGTAGCTGGCTAGGAATCGAAGCATGCCTTTCTTTCCTCTTCCTTCAAACCAGAAACTCACAGCAATTCCTTGGACTTGACTTGGGCAGCCAACTTACAGGAGCTAAGGGTTGTAGGCCACTGGTGCCCCCTCACAAATCAAACATCATGCAGACTTCAAAGGAATGATGGCTGTAATTCAAGCACTAACAATCTTTCAAGCATTGATCATGCCAGAAGCATTTCAGATAATAACAGACCATCACTGTCATGTGGCATAGAAGCAAGCTGGGAGATATTCTTATCACAAAATTAAACCATTAGTATATATTACAAATGGTTGAATTGTAACCTTGAAGAGCTCCTGTAATTTGAGGTACTAGTTTTGAATTAAAGCCTATTTTTAGACTACCTTGTTGTGTTTTTTTGAAGATATTGTCATCCCCTCTGCAGATTACCAGTAAATATTTTGGAATAAGCATTGTGAATTGATCTCCCTGTTAAGATAATTTGCATTCCCAATTAGCATAACTGTAGTGGAGAGTAGAGTCTGAGTGGAAAGATTTCTTTCTCTACTCTGAATAGAGGTGAGGCAGACATTTTCTACAGCGCTATATTCTCTGGGGCCTTCACAGGTTAGACTTGTTTGCTGCTCTCCTAATCCACCAGTTTCCTCTGTTTACAATAGATATCCCATTGTGGCATACTGACAAGTAGTGCTTTCTCTCTAGTCTGGAATCAGGACCTTCCCTATAACTTTAATTTAAAAAGCAGTTGTTAAAGACTAAAAGAGAAAAGGCAAGCTTAATACTCATAGCACCTATGTGGCTAGTGTAACCATGGTTCACGTTAGAGAGACAAATGTCAGCCTCCCAGTGCCCTCTCTTTCTTTGCAAAGCAGCTTATTCATCCAGTAACAAGGCAACACTTGTCTCAATCTTTCAGCAGAGAATTTCTCCATTTAATTCCAAATAATCATTTATTTTTCTCAGCAGGTTATTTATTTATTTTTTTTAATTAAAAAAAAAATAGACTTGCAACTAGAAATCATTTACCACAAAAAAAAAAACAAAAACAAAAAAAAACAGCCTGGTGACAAGTGGATGACACCTCCCTTATTATGTAGTAGTCCTTAATTCTTGCAGCACCTTACTACTCTTTACAATGATGAGAATATTTAATTGTTAAGGCACATTTATTTGTCATTTCACCCTGCCTTCCAGTCTGTTCTTAAATATTTTATCTGACTTTATATTTATTTAACAGTGAAATAGAAGTTGATATTTTAAAATAATCCTTATAGGTTTGAATGTTAAGAAATGCTAGTTTCCATGAGAAAGTGTGATAGTGACAGCACAGTTTCAGCTGATATAGGTTTCTTCATGGATATACCTGTGCCAAGTTACAGCCATTGATGAGGAAAGTCTGCTAAGCTGCATTGAACACTTTAGTGGTATAACTAAAATAAATTGTCTCCTTTAGTAAGGAGAGTTTGCTAGGTTACATTATCCTGAAAGACTGACTTGATCTCTCTAGTGGTGGAATACCTAAGCCAAGATGCATTCTTTGGTAATGGCAATCTGCTAAACTGCATTAACCTCCAAATTGGCCCTGATCCATTTAGTGCAACACATAAAACAAACTGCGGATGATTTGCAAAACATACAAGTTGCAGATGATTTGCTAGGTTTTATTAACCTCTTAGATGGCCCAAATCTCTTCACTGGCATACTTGAGGAGTGTGTGCTTGATCTACAAAGCTGCATTATTGTTGTTACTGTTATTAATATTTGCTATTAGCAATATTAATAATAATTTAACTGAATGATTGTGTGTTGTGCAGTGTGTCTTTAAGAATTCCATAAGCATACTATGCATGAGAGATGTCATGATTCTGTCTTACTCAGACAGTTGCTGCGTTTGTAGTAGATTTTGGTTGATCACCTCACAACTCCTGGATATTTGTGTCTGTTATTGTAGAAGGAAGGTATATGCATGAAACTGTGCCTGCAAAGTGTTGACTCCACATGTGAGAAAACAGTTCAGGTTGTCAAGTAGGATAATAGAAGTCAATGCATCTTTAACTTTTCATACGTTTTGTGACATTTGCTGTATTTAATCATCCACATGCCTTTGTTTTGCTTCATTTTCAGTGTGTGTGTCTCTGGGTGTAAAAACTGCAGCAGTGCAGGCACTCATATTAATTCCAGTAGACATCTAGGAGCTGTTATGTTAATGTAAGCATCCCTTGGACATGCAGAAAGAAACAATAATGAAACAATGTAAAAAATGTTGGTACCTGCATAGCCGGTTATCATATGGACCACCAGTGCAAGCATCAGTATGCTACAGTAAGCAGAGTAATGTTATTTTGGGCAGAGACCATTCAAAACTTTTCAAAATCCCTTCTTTCCTGCCAAAAGTAGAGTAACTAGTAGCTGTAGCATAGTCCAGACAGGTTTGCTGCATCTGAGTCTGTTTGTAGTGGCTGTTCTGAGCACATTTTCCAGGCCATCTTTAATTGGAAAGGACCATTCTGCACTCTAGTGAGAAAAGTGTGCTGATTGGAACCTGTTTGGTGGAGGGTGGTTGGTCTAGGGCTTAGAGTAAGCATCCTGATTGGTCCTTTTGAACATTTTTAATTTTTTTTCAGGTTTTTTAGATTCTGATATTTAATCAGGTTTCTGCTTCTTAATGTGTTGCGCAGCATCATACACTGCCTTGCAATTGTGCCCCATAACGGGGCATATACATTTAACAATGTTTCCCTTAGATACAGTTGTAGCACATTAGTATAGCTCTCATCCTTAGTACTTTTCTGGTCAAAGAAATACTGCTAGTGAGCAGTAACTATTAGACCACCATAAAAAAAAATACATCTACTGAGCTCCTCCTTGAGTGGTTCTGAAAAGCCTCCCCTTTTTTGATAACAGTTCTTCAACCTAGCATTATGGACAGTTGGACTACCCTTGTTTCTCCTGCCAGTGGTTGTTGACTTTGGTGTCTTGAGGCAGTGTAGCAATTGCCTCATGTACACTGACAGCCCTCTACTAATAACTCAGTCTAGTACAGAGTGCAAGAGATGTATCTACACCAACCATCTTGAATCCCTGCTCTATCGCACACGAAACAGTAACACTGAAGACGTTGTCAACCCACCACTACTCATGCACATGGTACCACTACTCATACATATAGTACGCATCAGACACAAAAAAATCAGCGTAACCGGAGATTCTCTCAAAAAACTTACCGAAACACCAGAGACTTCCAAACACAAGACTGCTACAACTTCCACAGTTCCCACAGCACCCATGACGCACAACATCAGTGCCTCACCTACCAAGCCTGTAAGGCGTAACACTCAAAAAACAAACTTTCTTGTCATTGGAGACTCCATAGTGAGACACACAGATGTCCCACTCACCAGATTGGACAAGGAGAAAGTCATGGTCAGCTGCCTGTCCAGTGCCAGGATTCATCAAATCACGCATGCACTCAGGTCTGTCAGCAATAAGTACCATTATGACTCTGTCATAGTTCATGTTGGAGTGAACGACCTGAGACATGTCTCACTGGACTATATGAAGAGAGACATGATTGAGCTCTCAGAGTATGTGTCCCAGGCAGGTATGTCCCTAACCTTGAGCAGCATACTGCCCTCACCTTGAATGGTGCCACAGTATAAAAAAAAATTATTGATTTCAGTAATTAGCTTAGTTTTTTTGTGTCATTCAAAAGGGATCCAGTTTCTGACATGCTGTGAAGCCATGGTCGAGAAACCTCACTGTTTTGCCAGGGATGGATTTTCATCTGGCACCACTAGGCTTTTGGCTGCTGGCAAATTCTCTTGCCTTCCCCATAGTGCCTTTTCTAGGCAAGGTCTTGAAAACAAACTTACCGATGTGAAATTTGCCAATCGTAAAAAAATAAGGGTCATGCTGCTAAACACTAGAAGTTTAACCCAAAAGCTGAATAACCTGGAAGCACTTCTATCACTGGAAGATGTAGATGTCTGTTTAGTCACAGAAACCTGGTTCAAGGCCTCAGAAAGTACTCCAGTCTTGTAAGGATACAATGCCTTCCACACCTCTAAACCACAAAAGGAAGATGTGAGATCCAAAGGAGGCGGTGGTTTTATTTATATTGGAGATAAATTCACCTCCCATCTAGTTAGATTGGACAGCTCCATGGAGTTTCTTCAAGTGCAGGTAACTGTGAGTAAGACCCCCATTGAAGTCATGGCCAGTTATAGATCCCCCTCCATGGGTTATGATATGCACAAAGCCACTTAACCAAACTGGAGTCAATCCAAATATTCCTGAACATTCTGGTTATGGGGGATTTCAATTATCCCAGCATAAATTGGGAAACCTATGCTAGCCCTAACTCACTAGTGCAAAAGTTTCTTGACTTTAACTCAAATGCCCTGGAACAAATTGTTCATACCCTGACAAGAGGAACAAACATACTAGATCTGGTTCTCACTAACGTGTCAAATAGATGTACTGCCGCAACTGTCGGACCCTCCTTAGTTAAATCCGACCATAAATCAGTCACCTTCAAGCAGGCACGAACATCAGAACTCACAAAGGGCAAAATAAGTCTAAAAAACTTCAAACTATATCTTCCTATATAAGGTATAAATGCATTCCAAGCCCCGCCCTCATATGGAATTATGTATTATTTTTAAGACATCCTCAGAGAGAGAGAGAGAATCCGAGCATTTTGCCTTTGTCTTCAGAACTGACCACTCACCAGCACTTGCTTTGCTCTGTCTGTATGTAAGTAGGATCTTAGACTTTAGTGTTTCTCTTAAGAAATAGATAGAAAGTAGTAAGTTTAGACTAGCTGTTTTCTATATTTATGTCAGACTATTCTACAGTATTATTTTAAGCGTTTCCTTTGATTTCTGAACTCTTAACTAGCACTGTGTTGAATTGAGGAGATTTGTCTTATGTTTTTATTATTTATTAAATATTTTAAACCTTTCAACTGTGGCTGTTTTGTGTAGAGATAATTTAAGTACTTGCATATATTTAGTGATACCGTCCAAGCCACTCCAATAGTCTTGCTGCTCAGTCACACTTACTCTTTGGATATCAGTAATATTACACAGTGAAATTGGTCACCCTTTAGGAAGGGCCTTAGAGTAGCTGATAAGTAGGGGTCCTGGTTGCAGTGATTTTTACCTTGTAGTCTGGAGAGAAGGGGGCATAGCTGGCAAACCTGTGCCAGCCTTCCCCAGGAGTGTCTATGTGTTTGTATATAACTCATATCTCAATATGTGTGTGTCAGCTACTTGGGCAGGGACAAGAAGCACTGGTTACTTGGCTTGGGACCCTGGCTAAGAACCCCACTCTATTAGCCATGCCAGTGGAGAGTCTTATTGGAGATCTGGAGAGAAAGGGAGAAACCAGCCACAGAATGACTATGATCTTTGTGCTCTTAAGGGAAATTGTACTTTACTCTGTGTGTACTTGTTATCCTTTCCAATTTGGATGCCCTTCACTGGTGTTAGTGGTGAGGATTGAGGCTCCTTGATTACTGGGCCAGTGCACAGGTGTCACAGACCTCATAAGTAAAGACATAGGCTACCTCCAAACCCTGTATCCAACCCAATTCGGCTTCGTCGAGGGCAGATCCTGCCTGTTAAATCTGGTGGATTTCTTCAAAAATGTGACCAGCACCATTGATGAGGGCAAATTTGTGCACAAGGCATACCACAGCTTGGCAAAGGCTTTTGACAGAGTCCCGCATTCAGGCATTATTGATAAACTTAGCAAAGTGAATATAAACCCTTTGTTGTAAGATGGGTTGCTAACTGGCTCACAAACCAGACACACACCATCAAAGAGGGTAACTCCACATTAGGTAGCAGACCTGTCACGAGCGGGGTGCCCAGGGGTCAGTGCTGGCCCCCCTACTGTTTGATATATACTTCTCAGTTCATCCTAAAACTAAGGGTTTGTGGTTGACCAAGTTTGCGGATAACTGCAAATTGGGTGCAATTATTGAATCCCCAAATTATGCCAGTATACTCCAAGAGGGTGTTATGCAGACCATTGACTGATGTTTTAGTTATCATTCCCTTTGGCAAAAACAATGTCCATTCACACTATCAGATCAACAACAATACCCTAAGTACCCATGAAGTGTCAAGGGATCTGGCAACACAAGTAGACTGGACCTTAACTTTGACCACCATGTGTCTACTGTAGTAAGAAGGCTTTCTACATAGCACACCTGATTAGTAAAGGCATCACCTTGAGAGCAATGTAGGTTATATAACCCCTGTATACTCAGCACTAATTCGGCCCATAATTGAATATAATGCCCTGTTCTGCGTATACCGTACAAAGCACCTGCAGCAATTGGAGAGACCTTAGAGGTTTCTAACAAAGACCATCAAGGGGACTCCAGCACATGCCATACACAGACTGACTAAAGTCCCTGTCATTGTACTCTGTATCGTATAGACTTCTAAGGTGAGACTTGTGCCTGGCTGATGGATCGATCTCAGACCCAAACCTAATGAACTTGCTGCATATTTGTAACTCAAATGGGATTAGAGCTACCTATTCCAGGGATCTAAATATGGCCTGCAACTTAAAATGGACATGCTGGAGGGAAAGATTTGTCTCCCAGCAACTGCAATATCTTTGGAATAGGTTGTCAGTTCTTGTGAAGCAGAGCACATCTATCACACTGTTCAAGAGGAACCTGGATGAGCAGATGGGGCAATGTAAATTTTTACAGGGGATAGTGCCCTCAACCCACACCCTCCTGTACATGGGCAGTTATTACTAAATACAGTCATGGGCATTGACTAGCCTATCTGTGGCATTACATTGGGATTAAATGGCTATACTTGAAATGCTCTCCGGGTTGATAGCCTAGTAAACTCCTATGATCCTGTGATCCTATGAAATTACTCAAAAATAGAAAAATGAATCAAAGCAGCAACAAATTTAGAAAAAAAAGCCACAAATCATTTGGAGAAGCCAAAACTAACCATATTTTTTCTACTGTGCTGAAAATTATATACTAACTCATGAATGTATATGTCCACAATCTTATCTTTGTATGTGGAGCATTTCTTCCCGGGCCTCTGCTGAAAAAGGACTTGTGTTCATTCGGACTTTCCTGGTAAACAAATGTAAAATAAATAAATTTCCATACAAAGCAGTCACTACCCTTTTGAACACAGTGATAATACTGGACTTTTCAAATTAGCCACAATTTCCTTTCAACTACAGATGCTGTAGTGTTGATCATGGTTACCATTTGAACTGTCATTTCACCAGCAATATTGGTTCTTCAGAGTAACTGGACAAAATGCCAAAAGCAGTGAATGTAAACATTTAATCTTTGCAGTATTACTTTAGGTTTAACTGAAAAAAAGCAGCAAAGAAAATAACGAAGTCCAGGATGTAACTTTTCTTTACCCTAACTATGCTATCTATCTATGTATTTATCTATCAGAGCACTGATGAACCAATTTCAGGCCAAGCCTGTTAAAAGACAAAAATTGAAATGTAATGAAATATAAACAAAAGATGACACTGCAAAATGTGAGAATGAAGTAAAACAAAGTATGTAAGTAAAGGGGAAAGAAAAAGGTTATAGTAGCTTAATTACAACTGCATCAAACAAAATCAACAGCAATAGTTACTGTAGATTATGATTAACACCATTAATGTTGCTTAAGAACAGCAGTCTGATGTGATTGTTAGTAAAGAAGTTCCAGCAGTACTCAGAGTCTGAAAAAAGCACTTGTATAGTCTCCATTTATTATTTTGTTCAAGAGTCTCATTTGCACAGGAATCAGCTGATGTGTATGTGACCGAATTAAAGCACAGAGCCAGAGACCAAAGGTGTTGAGCTGTAATTGATTACTGATGAACAGAACTGCAAAAAGCTGAGAACATGTGTAGAGCAGTAGAGTTAATCAGTATTCAAATGAAAGAGCTTGCAGAAAGTTTAGATAGGTGCAAGAGTAAAATGAAACTATTTATAAAGGGAAAGCATAATGTGAGCAATGCTTTAAACAGTATGGTAACAAAGAAGGCTACAGCTATGGATGAGATTGATTACGCACTTAAAATTGGCAAGTGCTCAGCTTGGTAGTGACCATTTAAGTCACTGTGGTCATCAGCATGATAAAATGTCTAATCTGGCTCTTAATAGACAGTTTGGCTATGTTTCTCAGCTATGCAAGTGAAGAAATAAAGAAAGAAAGGACAAAGAAATGTTTTATAAGTGACTGACAGAAACAAAAAAGTAGTGTGCAAATCTAATGTGACTACTTCCCTAACTAATGAACACAGTGCAGAAATGTTACTGTGTTCAGGATTGCTCACTGGACTCAGAAATATACTATTGTTAATGTGAAAATCACCAAAGCTGTGTACAAATATGACATTTATCACAGTTAAGCTAGGTTGCGGGACTGGATGTTAACATTGTTACTGAATGTTCCTTCAGAGAAATAAGTGGGCTTGAGAAGTTCACTGTATCAAAAGCTTTTACTAATTTACTCTGGACCTCAGTTGAAGCTCTTTGGGTCAAATTAAGATTTGTTGTGTGTATAAAGCAAAAAGTGTAATTTGTTGGTTTAAGTTGTCAGTTCACCAACCTGTCATATTGGGAAGGCCTGCTTGTGAACAGTTGGACATGATAAAATGAATTTACCAAATACAGATGCAAGAACAGTGTATTATAGGGCAAACTACATTCAGAGTCAATGAATTGCAGAGTCGTATCATTTGTACATTCTCAGTGGTAGTAATTCACAAATTCATGCAGTACAGACAGTTAAGCCTCAAGAAGAAATAAAGTGCGTAGTGATGTACACAGAGCACAAGCAGAAAACTGAAGTCAAATGATAGAGCTGGTATTTCTGAGCAACATGCTGATTTATTTACTGGATTAGGCTGCATACCAGAACAGTACTGCATAAAGATTAATTTAAAGGTGCCACCAGTGAGCCACGTAGCAAGAAAGTGCCAGTGGCACTAATGTAGAGAACTATTAAAGATTTAAAATGTATGGGCCAACAAGAGTGCAACAGCCAAAATACATGGGCCACGACATAGGGAGATAGTGTGGTGATGAGTACCTTCCTAAATATTGCATCATGTTCTGACAAAACAGGAATAGCTCATCTGTTTTAGGTAACTCCTGGGTTTTGTTAAAAATGTTTATTGCATTTGATATAATCATGAAATTGTGAAGGTAAAAAAATTTCTCCTTATCCTAACGTTGCTCAGTCTCAGAATTAATGTAGTTAAGCGATGCAAGGATGTTTTTCATTCATTTCATTCCATTTATGTATTAACTTTTTGTTATCAATGTTTTGCATTGTTGATGTCTTTGTATTAGTTTCTTTCATTTAGGGATCTTTGCTTAGTCATAGATCCAAGGGTGACCATAGCCTATCCTGATATGACTAAGATATGCATTGACCCACAGAACTTTTATAAAGTAATTCTGAAAGAAACTACCCTCTAAAAACAGTAGAAGACATGGCTTCCTTCGTGCCAGCTACAAATATTTTTCAGTCATTAATAATGGATGATGATTTTTGATAAAACTAGATTCAGACAGCTCCAGTCTGAACTTTCAACACCCCCTGGGGAGATAATATAGGCTCTTTAGAATTACTTCAGGAATCTTATCTCCCCTAGTTTTTTTTTCCACGGGGCAGTAACACAAATCATTAAAGGTTTGTAAGATGTAAACATAACTGAATGACATTTCAGTGTGGAGTGAAACTGTAGAACAGCAAAATGTAATGTTAAAATGCTTCTTTTTTGCATAAAAACTAACATTCAATAAGAGCAAACATCAAGTTTGTGTCACTAGCATTCTATATATGTGACATGCTCTGACCAGTCATGGAATTGAGACAGATCCTGAGGATCACGAAATAAGTAAAAGACAAAACCAAGAATCCAAAATATGCCCAGCAGCGACAGGACCCGGAACTTGCAAACACAGTAGAATTAATAGGTAAAACAAAGACTTTATTTCACGTAGGAATGAGTAAAACAAGCGCTTTTGCTCGGTCAATACCGAGCTTCTTCAGAATACAAAAAACTTTGTAATGCATTGCCAGGTGTTAAATACTAATTAGAACAGTCACATGACCCTCCTAACTAATTCTATTTTAGTTAAAACTGCACCATGTTGAGTGAAAGGTAAAAGAACTAACTGTCTAAAAAGACGTGTTAAAATACGTAAAACTAAAAGCTAAAAGCTGAAAACTGGTAAGTGCCTGTGTGTTACCAAAATCTCTGTCACCATCCTAATGGTCTCCTTGCTCGCTAGTTTTAAAGGTGGTCATAAATAAACTTAGTCGTTAAGTGACTAACTAATCATAGGCTGGTTGACTAAAAGCAGTAGTCAAATTCATAGTACGACTATCAAGCAACTGTTAAAATGTTCATATTTGGTCTTATTTTATAAGCGGGCCATTCTTAACTTTAGGACACTACTAATATTTATATTTTTGTTCAAACCAGGGGACCTTCCTGAGTCTAACTTGAGCTGCCAATATAATTCGCAATACTCAAGCCTGACTTCCCAGTTACCACCTCTAATGTCCGGTATTACTTGCTGTAAAACCATAAACTTTAGCTCCATGTTTTTACAGACCTGTGAGTGCTTAAATAAGGCATTGTTTTCCTTGCCTTTAGAAACATCATAAAGATGTTCGTAAACCCTTCTCCTTAGTGGTCTCTCCGTTTTGCCCACATAGAAGCTGTAACAGTGTACACATAGTCCTAGATAGACCACTCCTTTAGTTCCACAGTTAAAGTATTTAGTGGACTTAAATCTAAATTTCTTGGAGGGAATACAGACTGTGTCGTGGTTAATCATGGCACTGCACTGTTTGCAACTACCACATTTGTGAGTACCTAACCTGGTTTTGCTTGATTCTAACCCAACATTTCCTTTCCTCTCAAACAATTCTTTTAGGGCAATCTGGAATGAATTGTTTTACTTCGTCATGTAAAGCAAGTATGGGCCAGTGTTTTGAAATAATCTGTTCTATCTTCTGAGAACTAGCTGAAAAAGTGTGGATAAAATTGTTCATTACATCTAGTTGTTTCACTCGTACCCCTTGGCCAAGGATGGTTAATCCAGTTCCTAATAAGGGAGGAAATTTCAATTCCCTGTTTTGTATGACCTCCTGACTCATAAGGTCAATCAAGGACCTAGGATACCCCTTCTCTTCAGACAATGCCCTGAGGGTGTGCACTTCATCCAAAAAACTTTCAAAAGAACTACACATTCTGGATGCTCGAATAATCTGTCCTTTGACTATACCCTTTTTTTGATAAAAGGGGTGTCCACTGTCAAAGTGGAGGTAACAGTTCGAAAGTGTGTCTTTCCTGTACAACTTTGATTGGAAGCATTGGTTAATATAATCTTTGAATAAAGTCACATCTAGGTAGTTTAGTCTGTCGTGGTCAGTCTTATGGGTAAAGTTCAAAAACTCGGTACTGGTGTTAATGTAATTCAAAAACTCTCTTAAGTTTTCTTCAGTACCCTTCCACAACAGACAAATATCATCGAGGTGCCTCCTATAATGTGCTATATATTTAGACCATTGACTTAAAAAGACATAATTCTGCTCCCAATAATATAACACAACATTAGCGTATAGTGAAGCACAAGGGGCCCCCATCGCCACCCTTTTCCTCTGGTGGTAAAACTCACCATTAAAGTAAATAAAATTGTTCTCAAGGACAATTTCCATCAATTCCAAAACCAGGTTAATGATCATATTATCAATACCAGCCTCTGTTACTAGAACTTCTCTAAACCATTCCAGACCTATCTGATGAGGAATGCTGGGAAAGAGCTCAACAATGTCAATAGTAACCATAAAAAGGTGTGGGTTGAACATCTGCTGGTCAATTCCTTTTAAAAAATCCCAAGAATTCTTACAAATATGTACAATGGTAGATAAAAAATCTTTTCACACTAAAATCTACAAATTTTGCAAGAGGTTCAGTAATACTTCCTGGACCCGAAACAATTGGCCTGAATTTAATTGGATCTAGACTTTTGAGTCTTGGGGATGCCGAAGATGACAGGAATTTTTGGTTTGTCGACATGTAAATAATTGTATAGACGTTCATTAATCACCCCTTGCAAAAGATGGTCATGTAAAAGGTAACTGATTTTAGTGTGTGCAATGTTGATTTCGTTTATTGATACCAACTCATATTGATCTGTTTCTTGTAACATACTGTGTAAAAAGGAGTGATAATCAACCATGTGTACATCAACACTACACCCCCTCCCTTGTCAGGTTTCATTACCCTACACCCTTCCTGTTTCAAATGATCAATCAATTGCATCTCTTTAACATTCAAATTAATAGGGTAGGTACTAGACTTGCACCGTTCCATGTCCCTAATGTCCTTTTCCACCAATTCCTCAAAAACCTTAAGGGAAGGGTGGATAGGGGGATTGAAAGTACTAGTCCTTGTTAGCCCCATGTTAATATTGGTTTGACCTTTAAAGAATAAAGTAAGGTTCAACTGTCTGACAAATAACTTTAAATCGATCAATGTGTTAGTCAGGTTGGAAGGACAGGAGGGAACAAAATGGAATCCCCTGGAAAATAAGTCAAAGTAGTCTTGGGTGGGTACCAACTCTGTGAAATTAAAAATTGTAAAGTTATCCTTTCTACAAACCACCTGTTACAAACATTCTGTGATTCTGTGGTAGGAATCAAAATTTCTACAGAGTCTACTTCAGGGGGTTGTTCCAACCCTTGTGTTGATGTCTCGGTCCCCTCCCCCCTCTGACGGGGGGGATGCTGAAAATCCTGAAAGGACTGCTTTCTCCCCTTTTCTGCAATTCTCTCACTTCTTCTAAGGGGCTCAGTCCCCAGTCTAGAGTAGCTAACATTACTGTCAGTTCCATCCACTCTATCTACAAATACAGTGTCTGCATTGTTCTTCCATCCCCCACTTCTGGGGGTGGGGTAAGCTATCCCTTCTCTGCATTCAGTAAGGTCCCTCTCTAGTTTTCTAATCTTTCGATTCAAAATTTTGGTACAATATTGGTCCACCTCATAAAAAACATTGCCATAATTTGTCCTGACACTGGCAAAGTTATCGTTAGTCACATTATGATTTAAAGCATTCAGCTCCTTTAGTAAAATATCAGCTTTGGTTTCATATTCAACAATCATCAGTTTTAACATCTCTAAACCAGCTTTATCAAAAATATCATACAGTTTATCTTAAAAAGCAGTCCCTGGTTGTACGTTGTTAGGAAACTTATATAATCGAAGACCTTTAGGGACCCGCTTAACTTGTACGCATTCTTTGAGATAATCTATCTCAAGCTGGTCACTCTTGAATGCATACAATTTGTCTCTTAAACTGTTGAAATTGTTCTCAATACTTTTATTAAAGCTGGGATTTACAGTACCTTGATTAAAGTGAAACTGTTGACCAGCCCAAACGCCAAAGTTAAAATCCTTATAGTTGTTATCCATTCTAGTTTTGTGTATCTCGCCTGTTCTTAGTTGCGATGTGGAAGTCAAACCAATATTCTCTGGAGTATTACCAGAAATCTCGTCTTGTACGTTGTTAATAACATTCGACGCAGGGGAAGTGACCCGTTTCCTTTGTTGGTCTGTAAGTTGTAATTGGTTGCCAGGCAACCCTGCAGTAGAATCCAAGGTTCAGTACAACAAAAAAACAGGCTTAAATAGTGGGAAGTATACCTACTGTGTTCAGTTCAAGTCAGTCACAGAAGGTAACCAAATGTTCCACAAAGAGAAACGAAGCTGTAAACTATAAACTGCTTTACTTTGCGAACTCTTAATCCAATAAACAAGAGTCAAAATCACCATAGAGTGTTCATTCGAACCTACTCATCCACTGGGCAATAGCTTGTAGAAAAAACACACAGCCAGCATGTAAAAATAAATCCAAGCGTCCAGTAGAAACCACGTTTATTAGAATAATTAAAACACAGGGCCAGTTCCGTTCCTTCTGCCATGGACAAACTAAAGACCACAAAATATGGAAAAGACAAAACCAAGAATCCAAAATATGCCCAGCAGCGATAGGACCCGGAACTTGCAAACACAGTAGAATTAATAGGTAAAACAAAGACTTTATTTCACGTAGGAACAAGTAAAACAAGCGCTTTCGCTCGGTCAATACCAAGCTTCTTCAGAATACAAAAAACTTTGTAATGCATTGCCAGGTGTTAAATACTAATTAGAACAGTCACATGACCCTCCTAACTCATTCTATTTTAGTTAAAACTGCACCATGTTGAGTGAAAGGTAAAAGAACTAACTGTGTAAAAAGAAGTGTTAAAATACATAAAACTAAAAACTAAAAGCTAAACGCTGAAAACTGGTAAGTGCCTGTGTGTTACCAAAATCTCTGTGACCAACCTAATGGTCTCTTTGCTCTCTAGTTTTAAAGGTGGTCATAAATATCCTGAGGATCCTGAGGATGTAATTGCAGGAGCCATTGGAATATTGTGAGTTCAATGAACAGTTCCTCTGAGACAGCTATTAGAAAAGGACGTTGTGTGACATTGGGGAACAACAGTGGAAGAAAAACATTTTTACTTTTTTAAGAAGCTGGTGACTGAGACTCCACTGTTGCTTGGTAGTATGATGTCACAAAGCCTGTAGTGTTTCAAGTTGATACTTGTCAACCTGGTATTGGAGCAGTGCTATGTAGGATGGGTCTAGAGTAATGACAGATGCTTACTAGTGGTATGAACAAATTGAACAACAGTTACTGGTTGTGGTGAATGTCAGGGAAAACTTCTGTGAAAACATCTGTACCTTGAGAGATTATTGCAGCATCTGATTACAGAATGCTGCAAAATATTTTTCACAAAACACTGCATGAAGCTCCAATGAGATATCAAAGAATGTTGCAGAGGTTTGATTTAATCATTGTATACAGTCCAGGCAAGGATATATTGTGGAAGCATTGTCTAGATTACATATCTAGAGAACACAAGATTAATTTACTCATTCAGGATCTGGCATTTATGTCTATTCCATACTTGTTAGTGTCTACAGTCAAATTTTATGATTTTCTTCACTGCAGTGAATATGACTTAAAGTTTATAATTACTTAAAAATGTTCTATTGACAGAATGGCCAGATGACAAGAAAAAGGTTCCATTACTAAGTGTATTACTCTTATCTTGATGAAATTCAAGCATTGCAAAGGTTGATTTTCAAATCCAGAAGTATGATTATTCCAAATCAGCTACTTAGAAAGAAGTAATCCTTGAAACGCTTCAGTATTAAGAGCAAAGAATGGGGCACTTGATATAATATTTTGGCCAGGAATGCACTAGATGGGAACTGCATTCCTGGGAGCTGATGGTAACAGCCTGTCAGACTTGCAACATGCACCACTGAACTAACTTTAAAGATTTAATGATAACCTCATGAAATGTTGTACAGTACATAGAGTAAGGGTGCTTCTAATTTATTTCATTTTAAGGACAGTCAGCATCTCTTCTGTGTTTACTACTACTTAAGGTACCCTGAAGTTATCATGTGGAAAGACAGCTGTTTGTGAAGTCCATTTTTTTCTTCATTATGGTATCCCCAGCATAGTCACTGCAGATAATGACCCACAGTTTATAGGCCAAACATTTTCAGAACATTGGGAACCGATTTGCTTTTTGGTTGCCATGGTAGAGCACTGTTCACAGCATGGCGAATTGCAGACTCAGTCTGTGTCTGTCAGAAAAGAAAAGTATAATTGTGGGTGCAAAATACGATGCACTTCAGCTGTGTGTTCTGTTTTAGGGCTGAACATGACATTATTTTGTAATTAATTTTTACATACATACAAATGTTTCAAGCACAGGCATTAATGCCCTTCTAGCTTGCCAATATGCCAAAACACCTGTTCCCATAATAAATGTCCAGGCTGTTCTTAAAAATATCTAAACTAGTACTTGCTTTAATGTAATTTGGTAGTCTGTTCCAAGCATCAGCTACTCTGTCAGAGAACCAATTACTACACTTCCCATTCCTACAGAATCTTCTACACAGGTTATCTGATGATGCTCTAGTACTTTTTGGTAACCCCAAACATTCCCAGAGTAGTTGTCCCTAAATGCCCTATATGCCTGAATAAGATGATCTATTAAATATCAGTAAGAGACGCTGTACAAGTTCAGATATTTTAGTCTTTCATAATAACTTAGATTTTCACATTCATGGATGCCCTTGGTATATTTCCGCTGTACTCTTTCCAGTTTATTCACGCTTGTTTTCCTATAGGGTTTCCATATTGTTATTCAATACTCAAGTTTGGGTCTAATGTAACTAACAAACAATGACTTCTTTATGTTTTAATTTCCTAGACTTTATAAATCTTTTTATACAACCTATAGTTCTGTAACTATCATTAGCAATTTGGTTGATATGATTAGAAAACTCATAGCTGAATCTACCCAGGTCCTTAAATGAGTCTACAGTTTCAATCACTGTGTGCTGTATTAAATATTCACCTTTCAGTTTGTCTCCCAAACCTCATATGCTTAGTTTTTGATGTATTTATCAACATATTATTGTACTGTGCCCAAATGGTCAATTTAGTCAAATTATTTTGCAGACATGCCTTATCTGTAACACCTGTAATCAGTTTACCCAATTTCAGGTCGTCAGCATATAGACTGTAGAACATCTCAGATGAAAAAGTAAGGTATGAAAGATAGAATCTAAACAAGTAAGGGCCTAGGACAGAGCCCTGTGGGACACCTTGACTGTAACCAAGTTTTTCACCTGTCCAGTTGGTGTGTGATACGTGGCATGTCCTATTTTTAAGTCATGCAACTATTCATCTTATCAACAGTACATCAATGCCTAGTTGTACTCATTTATTGATCAGTGTTTTGTGTATGACCCTGTAAAATGCTGAAGTTAAATCTATATAAATCACATCACAGCACAATTTTTCATTTATAGCTGTTATTATATTGTTATAGAACATCATGTTACAGGTGGTAATAGATCTGTTTTCAACATATGCATGCTGATGTATGGTTTCAAGTCCCAACCTATCCAGTTCTGAGAATAACTTATCCAGTATTACCTTCTCCATTATTTTCCCACAACATGAGAGTAGACTTAAGGGCCTATATGATTCTGGGTTTGTCCTACTCCCCTTTCCCTTAAAGACAGGTTTAATAAGTGCATGTCTGCAATCTTGAGGGATCTCCCCATATTTATATGACCTAGTGAGTAAACAATATAATGGTAGTATAAGTTCCTGCTGAAGTGTTGTCAGGTCATTTTTACTTATTCCGTCTCCTCCCTGTGTTTGGATCCAGTTTGCACAGTTCTTTTTCAATATAATCTAATTTGATTCCAGTATCTGGGGATACCTGGATGTCACTAGGACAACTTGTCACCCCTTTTGTGGAGCCAAACTGTTTTGCATAAGATTTTGTAAATATGTCTATAATCTGTTGTGTCTGAGAATACATTTTAGAATCTGAACCAGTTTATCAATTTGTGTATCTTTACTCCTTCCACATCTTATGTATCTATAAAAAGGTTTCCTATTATGCTCAATATCTTTATATACATTTTCTTCAAAATTTTCTTGATCTTGGCTAATACTATGCTTAATCTGTTTGTCCAGCTTATTTCAGTTTTCAAAGTTATAGTTTGACCTCTTTTCCATTTCTTATATTTTTTGTCTCTCACCTTAATCATGTATCTTGTTCTTATGGAAATATACCCCCCTGATGTGTTCTTAGATCCTGATGTTAAACATTTTTTTTTTACTTTTTGCACTCAAACAATTTCTCTTTCAAAACTTTCCATATTCCATCTGCAGTTTTTTTCCACTGAACACCTCACTCCAGTTAGTTTTATATAGTAACTGTTTTGCTTCCCTATAATCTGTAATTAAACTTCTGTGCATTGGTTTAGATTTCAGTTTGGCACAATTATCTTGCAACAAATTAACCTTAATAACCCCATGATCACTGCACATCAATGGTGGTAAAACTTGACTTGAAGTTAAAGTAATTTCTTTGGGAACAAACACTATCTAGTATATTCTGCCCCCCTGGTAGTGTTTTTTTTTTTTTTTTTTTACAATCTGAAGTATTTGTTGTTCCTGAATATACTTTGTGAATAATTTCTTTACTAACGTTGTTGAATCAATATTATTGCAGTCTGTTTCTGGTAAATTTAAGTCCCCAGGTAATGTCATTCTTCCCTCCTGTGTTTCATGTAAGAAATGCATGAATTCCTCTAAGTCCTCTGCACTTGACTTTGGTGGTCTGTACACTCCAACAATTGATCTGAAGTAGGAGATTCATTTGTCTGCAACCTGTGGGTTATGGATCCGATATCGGATCCGAACCAGCATGGTTTACCAGCTATGGATCCAAGCTCTCAGCTCCTCCCCTCACCCATAATACCCTGCTCTACCCTCATGACCTCAGATCTCGTTTGCCGTGCATGGTGACCAGATTGTTTTTCCAGCTCTCCAGCTAAGTGATAGTTTTCAGCTTTTAAATTGTAAAATTTAATAATTTTTTTGGTTGATTTGTATGAAAGTGTAGGTGGGGAAGCGGATGTTTAGTTCAGCGACCTTCTCGGTAAGGGCACTGAACTACCTGGCACACGTTATTAGGATGCAGCGAGATCTCATTAAAGAATACGCTGCATCTCCCCCAGAGTCCATGTCGGAGGAGGACAAAGTGCTGCACTCCACCCGCATGGCCACTCTTAGATCAGTTACCAATACCTCTATGCGGCTACTCTCCCATGCTACGGAAGGCGCCGCTAGAGCCGCAGGGGCAGGTCTAGTCACTAGACGTCAGGCCTGGCTCCGTCATTGCGATTTCTCTGAGCCCTTCAAAGCGCCATTTGCGAACGCCCCCTTTGATGGTTCTGCCCTCTTTGGCAAAACCGTTCGCGACACTTTGACCCAGAGCGAGAAGGACGGGAAGATGCTGTCTGCCGTCGGAATCCGCTTCTCTGCACCCCAGAGGCCCTATTCTAGGAACCAAAAGGGTCAGAAGAAGATGTGGTTCCGGAAGTCGCAACAATCCCAGCCTGCTCCGGACAACCAGTCCTTCCGTGGCAGAGGAGGACAGGGAGGACGCCGCCCTAGAGGCAGAGGGGCTCCCAGGAACTTCGGGTCCAGAGAACCCTTCTCTGAACGGCCCGCGCAGCAACCCTGAGGGGTTGCCCGGCTGCTGCACTCTGGAGGCAGTCGGGGGACGTTTTTCGGAGCACCTAGCGGCATGGGAGTCCATAACATCAGACCGCTGGGTTCTCCAGATCATATCCAGAGGATACCACATCCCTTTTCGTCACTTACCAAAGTTGAAGTCCCTCCCAGACGTTCCACCCGGTCAACGGGAGGCCGCTTTGGCAGAAATTGGCCATCTGCTAAAGAAAAGAGCCATCCAGTCCATCCCCCCAGACCAGATCGGATCAGGGTTCTACTCCAGGATCTTTTTAGTGCCAAAAAAGACGGGGGATCTAAGACCAATTTTAGACCTTTCTCTCTTGAACCTGGCAGTCCCCAAGGAAAAATTCTGAATGGTCACTCTGCAATCTATTCTCCCCCTTCTGGGAGAAAATCACTGGATGTGTTCTATAGACCTCAAAGATGCGTACTACCACATCCTGATGGACAGGTGCTCCAGGAGGTTCCTCCGCTTCCGGCTGGGAGCCAGTCACTACCAGTTCCGGGTCCTTCCCTTTGGTCTCACCACAGCCCCCAGGGTGTTCACCAAAGTATTAGCAGTGGTAGCGGCCCACCTGAGGCTTCAGGGGGTGCAGGTCTTCCCTACCTGGACGACTGGCTCCTTACCGCCCCAACAAGGCATCTACTACTATTGGCGCGAGACTCCTTTCTCCAACTTGCTCCTATTCTGGGCATTACAATAAATACAAAGAAATCCAACCTGGCGCCCACACAGCTCTTAGATTTTATAGGGGCCAGGTTAGACACAAGGAGTTTAAAAGCCTTCCTCACTGCGGACAGAGTTCAAAATCTGCAGCTCCAGGTGCGGGCCATTCTCCACTCAAGTTTTGTTCCGGCGGAGTTGGTCCTGAGGGCTCTAGGGTCCATGGCATCTGCTATAGCACTTCTTCCTCTTGCCAGGCTCAATATGCGCATCCTCCAGTGGACTCTCTTAGTACAATGGTCTTACCTTGCTCTCCCTATGCATCATCCCATTGCGATCAGCAAGGCTTGCAAGCGGTCCCTCCTGTGGTGGCTTCACTCCCCAGATCTCCACGGAGGCCGCCATTTTGTGTTTCTCCCCCTCTCGCCATGGTGACCACGGACGCCTCCCACCTCGGGTGGGGGGGGGCATTTTGCGGGCCGGACCGTCCAAGGCACGTGGAACGATTCAGAGACCTTACTGCATATCAATGTTCTAGAGATGAGAGCAGTGCTCTTAGCGTTGCTAGCACTTCAGGACTTTCTTCCCTTGGGAACAATTGCGATTCAATCGGACAACATGTCAGTGGTCTGGTACATCAACAAGCAAGGGGGAGCGAGGTCTTACCCTCTTTGTCGAGAAGCCATGAGAGTTTGGGAATGGGCAATCTCCACCAACCGCTTTCTAATAGCAACGCACATTCCGGGTTGGTCCAACATCCTGGCGGACAAGCTCAGTCGCACCATTCTGACTCCTTACGAGTGGTCTCTCAATTTTCAAGTAGCGGAACGCATATTCGCACAGTGGGGAACTCCTTCATGCAATCTTTTTGCCTCTCCCTCAAACACCAAGTGCGACAGTTTTTTCGCTCTGATACCTCCTCCAGGAGGTTCTCCAAGAGACGCTCTGGTGCATGCTTGGCCACCCGGTCTTCTGTATGCTTATCCACCCTTGCCTCTGATGCTCCAAGTTCTTCAGAAAGCCTCTCGGGTGGGTTGCAGAATGATTCTCATTGCTCCGTTTTGGCCTCGACAGATCTGGTTCCCCTTCCTAAGGTCTCACTCGGTGAATCCTCCTTGGATTCTAGATCCCATTCGGATCTGATATCTCATCCATCCTGCATATCTCCTCCGAACCTGGACAACCTGAAGCTGACCGCTTGGCTGCTCCAGTTCCACTCTTGATCAGGACTCGGTATTTCGTCCCCTGTTAAGGCGATCCTGGTGGCAGCTCATAAACCATCCACTAGGAAAGTCTACAGTAGCAAGTGGAAACGGTTTTCTTTGTGGGCGGAGCGGCAAGGCCTGAATCCCTTCACGGTTCCTCTCCCTTTAGTGCTTGATTTCTTAACTACTCTTTTTAACGATGGTGCCAGCAGTTCCACAGTCAAAGTACAACTGGCGGCAATTTCACATTATCACATTGGTCATGACTCTAGTCCACTCATGTCAGCCAAGTTGTGTAAAATTTTCCTTAAAGGTACTTTTCTTCTCAGGCCCCCTGTAAAACAAGCGGTTCCTCCCTGGGACCTTTCCTTAGTTCTCCAGGCCTTGACCCCCCCCCCTTCGAACCAGCGGCTACAGTGGATCTCAAATTCTTGTCTTTCAAGACGGCTTTTCTAGTAGCCATTACATCGGCCAAGAGAGTTTCAGAGCTCCAAGCATTATCAGCTAAACCTCCTTACTTGGTCTTTCATCCGGACCGTGTTTACCTCAGGACCAACCCGTCCTTTCTTCCTAAAGTAGCTTCTGAAGCAAACATTAACCAATCCATTAACCTCTCTGTTTTCTTCCCTAAATATGAAAACAAAGGTGAATACAAGCTTCACTCCTTAGATGTTCACAGGCAACTTAGATTTTATCTTAACAGAACGGCTGGTCATAGGCAATCCGACCAGCTGTTCATTTCCTTTGCTAAATTTAATTTGGGCAAGCCAATTTCTAAAGTATCTCTGTCTCGCTGGATTTCACAATGTATCTTATTGGCTTATCAAGCTTCAGGAAGGCCCGCACCGGAGGGTGTACACGCCCATTCAACCCGGTCAGTATCTACCTCGGCAGCCTTTAAGGCTAGGATTCCTCTAGATGATATTTGTGCAGCAGCCACGTGGGCTTCATCTCATACTTTTATTTCCCACTACAAGTTGGATCTTGCATCTAGGGGTAGAGCATCCTTTGGCTCCGCGGAGCTCCGGAATATCCTTCCATGATGGCCGCCCAAGATTCAGGTAGCTGGGGACTCTGTCCCACAGGTTGCAAACAAATGAATCTCCTACTTCAGATTTAGAAGTTATGTACTCACCATAATGTTCCATCTGAGTAGGTGTATTCATTTGTCTGCAACCATCCCGCCCTCCTATCCCCCTGGCCTTTCAGTTTCCTGCATATTATGTGTTACCCTTTTCAGGGTGTTCTTGCTGTTGGCAAACTCGATCTGAGGTCATGAGGGTAGAGCAGGGTATTATGGGTGAGGGGAGGAGCTGAGAGCTTGGATCCATAGCTGGTAAACCATGCCGGTTCGGATCCGATATCAGATCCATAACCCACAGGTTGCAGACAAATGAATACACCTACTCAGATGGAACGTTATGGTGAGTACATAACTTCTAATTATATGTTCCAGGGTTGTCTTTAATGTCACAATTTCACAGTCTGTAGTGTTGGTGTTATCATTGAACATATAATAATCACAGGTCTCATAGCTATCTTTAATCCCTATCATAACACCTCCACCTGATTTTTGTTAGAATGTCTGTTACAGTAAAAATATTTACACCCTGTCAGAATTGGTTTCCAGTCATGTTTAACCATGTTTCACAAATAATAACATCAATATTGTGGGAACGTAGCAAAGTTTCTAATAAAAAACTTTATTATTAATGCTCTTAGCATTAACAACCATCAGAGATGCATCAAATGTTGCTATCTGTGAACTGTTACATTTTTGACCTGGCAGAAATCCTGGCTAGTGTTTGTCAAATATTGCAAAATATCTGGTGCAAAAATACTCTTCCCTGATCTAGACAAATGCACACCATCCTGCCTGAACACGTGTGCCCAAAAGAAGGTTTGGATGCTCTACACATTTCCATTTTTTAAAACAGGACATTTTTCCATGTAGGTGTTTATCCAAAAGATATTTTCATTCCCAGTGACCTGACTATCCTTCCTATAGGTGATTTGTGAAAAGTATGTCCTAACACCAGTACACATGCTATACTATCTAGGAGGGCTGTCAGTTCCTGACTAACAGAAAATCTTTGTTGGTGACATCATTTGTACCAACATGAATAAAAACAGATCCATCCTTCCTTACATTAAGGCGTTCCAAGGCTTGTTTCACATCTATTTTTTTGCTCCTGGCAAGCATAACACTACTCGATGTTCATTATCATCTCTGCAGATATAAGTATCAATTCCTCTAATAACTGAATCTCCAATTACAAGAATATCTTTGCTGGCCATCTCTGAAGAATCATCAGCTTCTAATACAGTCATTTCTGCTCTATCAGTTGTTACGAAGGATAGAACTTCATCACTGTTAGTCTTATTAATTCCATTGTTTTCATTGCATATTAAATTCTCTTCCAGCTGGTATTGTAAATCCACAGCTTGAGCCATGTAGTCAACATCTGTCTTTCTCTTCTTTTTTCTTACAGTAATGTTCTTCAGTCCTTCCATGTTCAGTTTTGATTTCTTCCTTTTCATCTCCCCCTTGCCTCTTATTTTCTACCTTTTCCATTGGAAAGGTGATGCCTTTTTCTGTAAACTGAGGATTTTCTGATAGACAGATATCTTCATTCCCTGTCACCAGTGTGTTACATAAAGCAGAATCCTTTTTACAACATATTCTCTTTCCTTGACGGTCATTAGTTTCTTTTTCTTCCTTGTTATTTGTTGAGAACATCTTCCTTTCTTTCTTTTTTTCTTTCCTTCTAAACAAACTGGATGCTCAGATTGCTGAGTACTTGCAGCCACAATTCCATAGTTCTCAGGGGCATCATCATGTTTTATAGGGGTTGAATATTGTTTACAGAAAATAGATGCATCATTTCCTAAATCTGTTCTATTTATTCTATGCCTAACATTATTTAGATCATCAGTTCAGTCATTAATATATGATACAACAGTTCTCCAAGCCATGCCAATTGCACATGTGCAATCATCATCATTAAGTCGAGATTTGCTTCTAACAATGCTAAGCAAGTCATCCAACTTTTGACACGAGGAACAAAGATCACCAGTGTTATCAGCTGTTACCTTTATGTATGCATAGCATTTATTACACTGTACAAGATACTTGTGCATTAGCAAATCGTTAATTCCATACTTATTTAAGGAATCCATATTCAGCTTTAAATGAATAAAATATTGCAAAGGAAAAAAATTACACAAAGTCAGTAGCAAAGAATTCGAAGGAACTTAAATCAACTTCTGTGACAAAAATTATGTCAGCAATATCCCACTAAATAATAAAATACAATAAAGTTGTTCTGACCATACAAGTTCTACCAGCCAGACAGAAGTTGTAATTTCTTTACATCGCATGCTCATCATAACTCGCAGTCGCACCTCCTTTTAACAGTAAAAATAAATAAAACTTACCAGTCAACTCCACAACAAATCACAAACCAAGTCAGGATTGTTTTGATATGCTCAGAATTTTCCTCTCTGCAGTCTGTGTAAATTTATAGCTGTCTAGGCCCCTTGGGTGGCTAGAGCTTGCCTGTCTAAAACATATCCCTTTCTCACAACCAGCAGTGAAACTAAAGGTAAAACAAAATATGAATCAAAGTAAAGATTGTTAATAAGCAGCTTCTTCCTACCTACAAACAAACCCAGAATCATAGTGATAACAAATGCAATATAAATTTAAATAAAACTGCTCTTACCAGTCAGCTCCACAACAAATCACAAAGCAAGACTGGCTTGTTTAGATATGAATTGTGACACTTTTTTTTGTCACTTTTTCTGCTCCAAAGATATTGAGTAGATTAAACTCCTCTCAAATTTACATCGAGAATAGACTTATTCATGGCTTGATGATAGTAGTTATGGCATTATCCACCTTTGCTGTG
The DNA here is from genome assembly GCF_019279795.1 of Protopterus annectens. Lineage (NCBI taxonomy): Eukaryota > Metazoa > Chordata > Ceratodontiformes > Protopteridae > Protopterus > Protopterus annectens. The sequence goes on from NC_056746.1 coordinate 1,527,388,975, forward strand.
GACCTTCCCCCTCAGGTGAAAAAGAAAAAAATTGTCAAGAGAATGGTTATAGCCTCTAAAGTGACCCCTTTGCAGAACACTGTGTCTCAGTAATCTTGCATGTGTGATCAGACCATACATTTTGCTGAGACAGTTGGGAAGGAGAGTCAAAAAATAATTTTGTCTGAGGGTGAGGTAGGTATTCACCAGGTTTTTATAAAGAAGGATATATAAGGCTTGCTTAGGGATGTCAGGCTTATGGATTCAACCCTCCAAAACATACATCTGGATACTCCTAAGAAATATACACCAAGAAACCAAACATATTCACCCCACCACTAATCCTTCCAATTACACAGGGGAAAAAAATAGTTTAACTTTACTTAAGGACTGCATAAAGCTATTGCTATTCAGTTCTTCCAATCTTCTCTGTCTACATCATCCACTTCTACTCCTATTAAGAAAACAGCTCTTCCTCCTGACGAAGAGGAATTCTCTGAATCAGACAATGAAGAGCTTGATTATGCTTCTTAAATTTTCTCCCCCCACTGGATATGAATTAGAGGCTGTGGGTAAGTTATCTTCTGACTTTCTTAATGAGTAAATTTCCTGTGGTGACCCAATAGCTAAAATGAAAGATTCTTTTCAAATGGGAGTGCAAAGAATTTTCCAACTCACAGAAAAGATACTAATAATTCTGTAGTATGGATACCCCTAAGCCTGTTGCTGTACCTCCAGTTTTGGGAGTTCTAGAGAATGCCTTTTCTTCTCTTAGACTGTCAGACACCTTCTAAAAAACAGATTTGTAGTGTTCCTGATTCACACAAATACCTTTATGAAATTCTTTCTGCTGACCCTGCTTTGTTATATCCTTGGATAATGACAAATATGTTAGAAGCTTTCACTGTTCACCTAATACTTAATGATAAAGACAGCGGTGCACTTGATACATATAGAAAAAACATATACACTTCTGCCACCTCTGCCTTAGATCCCTTAATTGTCAAACCCTATATGTTTTAGTTTCTTTTTCTATTTTAAGCAACATGAGTCAAACTTTAGCTATTCTTAACTTTGACTTGAACCCTAATGTTACAGACATGCTTGAATCTGCCTCTCAGGTAGCTAAACACGCTATTAAATATGGCCACGATGCTGATTATGCTGTCTCCAAGCAGCCGCAAATTGAACAGTTATGGTTGGATAAGACAACACACCTTCCTTGAAGATTTGAAAGTTCAGTTATTAAATGCCTGACTGGATAAGTATTTCCTATTTGGTAAGACTTTTGCTGAAGTTTTAAAAAAGTTGAAAGAGATAAACCCACGTAGGAGTGAAATAGCTATTTTTATCCACTTCCTAAATTTCAAAGGAACTATTCTTCCGTCACAGTTTATTTTTTTCACAAACTCTTCAAATCCAAGCAGTAGAAACCTGGGACATAGTTTAAAAGAAGTGGCAAAGTGACTCCAAAAAGAAATCTAATGGGTCCCAACAGTCTAACTCCTCATCGTGTACTCTCTGCTTCCCCTCTGCACTTTGGCTTTTGTATGAAAATTGTATGGAACTCTTTTCTAAGCCTCCCTGCATGGAGATCAATAACCACAGACTCTTGAGTGCTAAATATAATAGAGAGTGGTTGCAAACTCCATTGACCATCCCCTCCTGTTCCATCAGGTATTTTTCAGTCACCAAAAGACCAGGTTCATCTTGTGCCTCTGATTTTGGCAGATTTGCTGATGCAAGGGGTCATACAGCCAGTCCTTTCTGAGCAATGGAAACAGAGATTTTACTCAAGTCCTTTTCTGGTTCCCAGGAAAGAGGGAACCTTGAGGCCCATTATAGATGTATCCAAGCTAAACAAGCCCATTCCAAAATTCAGAATGTTGACATTTGAAATTCTCTGCCTCCTCCTTTACCATCAAGCCTTTCTGGTCCCTCTAGACCTAAACAGTGCTTGCTTACATATTCCTATTGACAAAAATCAGAGATCATTTTTAAGATTATTTGCTTTTGAGTTGCAATACCAGTTTACTTCTTTTCTCTTTGGACTTTCTACCACCCCAAGAATCTTTACCAAATACCTCACTCCGGTGGTAGCCCATGGCAAAGCTTCAAGAAATACAGGCATTTCTCTACCTGGACAATTGCCTTATGTCACTCTCCTCAAGACACACTAACAGTTCTCTGTTAATTATCTCCAAAATCTTGGTTTCATCCCAATTCTAAAAATATAAAAATTCTCACTGGTTCCATATCACAGACTAGCCTTTCTGGGGTATATTCTAAACACTTCTCTGATGATTGTTTTTCTTCCCCCGGACATGAAACAGGCTTATCAGCACTTCCTGAAGATATCTCAACAGTTAAGGACCACTTCAAGATAATTCTTGAGAGTTCTTGGTTTCATGGCCTCTTCTATCTTTATACTTCCTCATGCCAAACTTTCACATGAAAAAGATTCAATAGTTTCCCAAATCAGTTTTTCTCAACACTCATACTTTGTCCCTCCCAATTCTATTTCTTAACTTTGTGAAGAAAGAACTCCTTTGGTGGGCCAAACAAGTCCTGTCCAACCTAGTCCTTCTCAGACAGTGGCCAAACAAGTCCTGTCCAACCTAGTCCTTCTCAGACAGTGGCCAAACATTTCTCTGATTTTGCTTGGGGTGCTGCTTCTCACAGTAAGATACAAGAAACCTGGGATGCACAGGACAGGCAGAAACACATCAACATGCTATAAATGCCATGAAAGCTCTAATCAACTTTGGCCTCCAGGAATTTTTTTTTAACTGGTAGCAGAAAATGCCACTGTTGTTCATTGTGTTTCACTGTTGCAGTCATCACTGTAGGGTTCTCCCTGCCGGCAGGCAGTCCTCGGTCGGCCAGAATCCCAAAGTCTGGGTCCGGTGTCGGCTGTTCAGTCATGCTCCCTGACGTCAGTGTGCTAGGAGTACAAAGCTGCCAGCCAACGCCATGTTCTCCAGTCTTTCTTGCCGTGCGGTGAAAGCAGTTCGCAAGTGCCGGTCGGCTGACTCCTGATATTTTCTCGTGCTTCAGTCTGAATACTTACTTCTTCTTCTCAAAGCTAAGTACCCCGTTGGGGAAACTTTTTTCTTGCTCCAGTCCGATGTTAGAAAAAGTTAATAATTGCATTTCTTGTGGGAAGCAAATACCTCATAAGGATTTCCATTCTTACTGTATTCCTTGTTTAGGCCCTGACCACGACGTAGCTAGTTGTCGGTTTTGTGCTAGATTTAACCAACGTATGATTAAGCGAAGGTACAATTTTGCTTTTCACTACTTTGGAAGGCGATTTAATTGTAAAATGTCATCAGACACGCTTCCGACTACCAGAGTTCACAAACGACACAAGGATAAGGACAGACCTCCGAGGTCCAAATCAGACGACGTTTTACAAGCAGAGCCAGCTACTGGTTCAGTCGTCATCAGTGAGGCACTTTCGCAGCCCCTGTCATCGGCCATTTCAGAACCGATTGCCGAAACGGACTCCCACGCGGAACCAACTAGGCCTTTGAACACTCCAGCTGCAGGACCTTCGGACAATGCTCCCTCGGATGGGTCCGGAGCCGCTGTGCAGGTACCGGCTTCCGAGGGGGTTTTCAGGCCTACACAGCTTCTAATAAAGGCAAAGACTCTTTCTAAATCTAAGACACCAGCCCAGGCCTCTTCTGATCCTGGACCCAAATCTCAGAAACAGCTACTTAAAATGGCGGAGGACTTATTAACCATGATTAGGGATTCACATCCCCCTCCAGACAAAAGGCCAAGGCAAGAATTGGATTATGAATCTTCTGATCAGGCATCTATTTCTTCGGTGTCTTCCTCTGAACAGGAATATGCTTTCCCTCCTTATGAGGATTTTGATGCTGAGGAATCCATTCCTTCAGCTTCCCCCCCTGAGGATTTCTCTTTTGGGGAAACTTTACATGACATGAGGGAACATTTTCACTGGGAAGGACAGGAGTACTCGGAATCTAAGAGAAGGCTAAGGGATTTCCTTCTTCTTCCCCAACATAGACCCCTGGCTATTCCTCCTGTTTTGGATATTGTGGATGATGCCTTTTCTGAGGCTAATTTAACTCAAGATTCCTTTCCTCCAGCCCCTGCTAAGCCCGACAGATATTACAGGGTCCCTGATTCCCACCACTTCCTTTACAAAAATCCTACTGCTGATCCAGAAACCATTTCTCAGGGTCCTAAGGGGGTTAAGGCCACTTCTGCTAAAAACCCTACTCCGACAGATAAGGATTCTAGAGCTTTGGAGAGATGGGGCAAAAAAGTGTACACTTCTGCTACTTTATCTATTAGGGCTTTAAACTGTCAATTTCATAAGCTAAAATATCAGCAATTTCTACTGTCTGTTATGAAGCAAAAGCTAGGTACCATTTCTGTATGTGCAGATAATAAGGAATTACACAATTTGATACATGCCACTGAACAAGTGGGGAAGCATGGTTTACACTGTGGTTTTGATGCCTTGGAGGCTTCTTGCAGGGCGGCTGCCTCTTGCACAGTCATTAGAAGGCATGCTTGGTTAGAGGAACAAAACTTACCTGATCAAGTGAAAGCAACATTACTGGATGCTCCTGTTCAGCATAATGTTTTGTTTGGGTCTAAGGCTGAAGAGGTGATAAAGAAAATGGAGGATAAGGCAAAATCCATGCAAACGGTTAAGGATTTCTTACAAGTTCAGCCCCCAAGATTTAGCAGAAATTGGCCAACTAAAGATTGATCCTTTCCCAGCTCGGACAGGCCTCAGAGGGGTAGATATAGGTGCTCCAGAGGGAGGGCACAAGCACAGACCTCTTACAGACCTGGACAGTGGAGTGCTTCCACCCCCAGGGATGGAGAGGACAGACCTCAGTCTTATAGAAAACAGGCTCAATGACTCCCCCTGCATGGCTCCAGGAACTTCTCCCCTGGAAGCCCCCTCTAGGAGGAAAACTCTCTCTTTTTCAACAAAATTGGACTTGCATAACCCAAGACAAGTGGGTTCTGGATGTAGTTTCAAGAGGTTACAAATTCCACTTTCATACCTTGCCAAGACCAAACGGATGGCCAGACCTACCAAAACACCAATGGTCAGAGGCATTAAATCAGGTGGGATCCCTCATGGCTATGAGGGCCATAGAACTGGTTCCACAATCAGAGATGGGGCAAGGCTTTTACTAGTTCCCAGAAAGCAAAATTCATGGAGACCCATCCTGGATCTGTCAGTCTTAAACTCTTTCCTGGAGATACCAAAGTTCAAGATGCTTACTCTGCAGCAACTCCTGCCAATGTTAAGCAAAAATGCATGGATGGTGACATTGGATTTAAAGGAGGCTTACTTACACATCCCTATCAGACAGGAGTGCAGAAAATACCTCAGGTTCAAGGCCAGCTCAAAACATTACCAATTCTCTGCGCTGCCCTTTGGCTTGTCTACTGCGCCCAGGGTCTTCACCAAGTGCCTGGCACCGGTAGTAGCTTATTGCAGACTCAAGGGAATCCAAATTTACCCTTATCTGGACGACTGCCGTATTCAAGCAGACAGCAAGGATGTCTTACTCCAGCATCTGGAATTTGTTCAAAATCTTCTCAAGTACCTGGGATTCACTGTGAACATAAACAAATTTGACACCCATAGAGCAGATAACTTTTCTGGGTGCTCTTCTAAACACAACAACCCAGATGGCATTCCTGACATCCGAAAAACAACTACAGCTGGCTTCAACTTTCAAAACCTTGGCGTCACTAACTCAGCTGACTGCAAGGAAATTCCTGCAGGCTTTGGGTTGCATGGCCTCCTGCATCCTTCTCATACCAAATGCAAGACTACATATGAGAAAAATACAATGGTACCTAAAAAGTGTATGGTCCCAGCATTGCCACAGTCTAGAGACACAGATTTCCGTCTTGCCTTGCCTACAAAAGGAATTCCTTTGCTGGACCATGGCATGTCTTCACAACAAAGGGAAAGCCTTCAGTCTGCCTCCAGCCAGCCAAGTGTTAACCACGGATGCCTTGGATTACGCTTGGGGAGCCCACTTGCAGGGAAAAGGTCTGCAAGGGTTTTGGACAGAGAATCAGAAGCACCTACATATCAATTTAAAAGAGATGTTAGCTGTACAGAATGCCCTCTTGGCTTTCAGGGATCTTCTACAACCAGGACAACTACTAATACGGACAGACAACACCACAGTTATCTGGTACATAAACAAGCAAGGGGGTTCACACTCCTACCCCCTTTGCAGACTAGCCATGACTGTATGGAACACAGCTCTAGCTTGCAAAGTGGATCTACAAGCTGATTTCCTGCCAGGGAAACAAAATATTCTGGCAGACAGCCTGAGCAGGAACCTGTCAGACCCACATGAGTGGATGCTAGACACTCAAACATTCAAGATGATTACAGAAACCTGGGGCTGCCCGGACATAGATCTATTTGCATCCCCCCTCAACCACCAGTTACAGATGTTTTGCATAAGGACATTTCACAAACTAGCATGGAAAGTGGATGCACTATCATTCAGTTGGAGAAACCTCTCGGGGTATGCCTTTCCGCCACTACCTCTTCTTCCACGGGTGTTATTAAAGATCAAGCAGGACAAGCCCAAGATGATGATTTTACTGGCCCCAAATTGGCCTCGTCAATTTTGGTACTCAACACTGATGAATCTATCCCAGGAGCCACCTTGGATTTTACATCAGATTCCAAATCTTTTGTCCCAACACCAGGGCCAGGTCCTGCACTCTCATGTCAAAACTCTCAGCCTGGCAGCCTGGTGAATTCAGGGTCTATGACTAACCCTTTGCTTCCCAAACAGGTCATGGATGTCATCTTAGAAGCCAGATGGCCTAGCACTAGAAAATCTTATGCAGGTAAATGGAAGAGATTTTGCACCTGGATGCATGCTCAGGATTCGGATCCCCTCATTCCTAATATCCCACTGATTTTACTTTACCTGACGGACATGCTGCATAAGGGTTTATCCTTCTCCTCCATAAAACTACATGCCTCAGCTATCTCTGCACATTACAATAGAGATCCTCCAATCTTTTCCCATCCACTTCTGAAACAATATCTCAGAGAAGCAAAGAATTTAAGGCCCCCTAGGTCACCACCCATACCTGCCTGGGACCTCAACTATGTTCTGGAAAAACTCACTCTGCCTCCTTTTGAGCCTGCTGCCACATCTCATATTAAGTATTTATCATGGAAGACAGCTATCCTGCTGGCTTTGACTTCAGCCAGGAGAGTCTCGGAGTTACAAGCACTCATGGCTGTGGAACCTTATATTATTTTTCACCAAAACAGGGTGTCTTTAAGGACTAATCCTACTTTCATGCCTAAAGTGATTTCCAAAAGTGGCTTTAAATCAAACTATTCACCTGCCAACCTTTTCACTAATCCACAAAATAAGGGGGAAAGGATCTTGCATTCCTTGGATGTACACAGACAACTTTGTTTTTACCTGGACATAACCAAGGATATCAGGAAAACAGAGCAACTGTTTGATGTCCTTCAAGAATGCAACTGCAGTCATAACACTGCAGCTAACAGCCTGGGAGATCCCATAAATAACTTCAGCTTATCTCTCTCCAAGGAAGTTCAGCGGATACTAACAGAGGCTCGAAGACCATCCACCAGAAAGGTTTACTTAGCAAAGTGGAAAAGATTCAGCAATTGGAATACCAGCAAGGGGCATGATGCATCATTACTGAACATCCCACTTATCTTGGAATATTTGGCAGATATATTAAAGAATGGCCTCTCATATTCTACCATAAAGATACATGCATCTGCTATTTCAGCTAGATACAACACTGATCCTCCTTTCTATCGGACATCTACATTTATGGTAGGTACAAAACTGTACTTTTCTTATGCAACAAATTCCCAAGGCAAAGCTATTTCAAAACAGACCATTTCTAAATAGATTGTTCATGGAATCAGATTTTGTTACTCTCATCATGGAAAGCAAATCCCAGGAAAAATTAGGACTCACTCTACCAGAGCTGCTGCTACTTCAGCTGCCTTTCTCAGGGGAGTACCTACCAAAGACATTTTGGAAGCTGCAAATTGGAGTTTGGTGCATACTTTCTCTAAGCATTATAATCTCCCTCTTTACTCTAAGTCTAGGGCAGGCTTTGCTTCTGCAGTCTTACAGGGCCTTCTAGCCGCCCCTTCTACTCTATAACCACCACCCTTTATCTCAGCTTTGGGATTCAACCCTACAGTGATGACTGCAACAGTGAAACACGATGAACATACTACAGTTGTGTACACTTACCATAAATGTAGATGTTCGAGTGTCTTCACTGTTGCAGTCTGGGTTACCCTCCCTTCTGTCCCCTCTTATACTTTCATTACTGTGGTTTCCTACTTCACCCTTCTTCTGAGGTGTATTTGCTTCAGGGTATGGGGCTTGTTGTATGTTACTTTTTTGTTTTACTATTAGCCTTCATTTTTTGGGCACCTGACATCTGGGGCAAGAAAAACTGGAGAACATGGCGTTGGCTGGCAGCTTTGTACTCCTAGCGCACTGACGTCAGGGAGCATGACTGAACAGCCAATGCTGGACCCAGACTTTGGGATTCTGGCCAAGGACTGACTGCCGGCAGGGAGAACCCTACAGTGATGACTGCAACAGTGAAGACACTCGATCATCTACATTTATGTTAAGTGTACACAACTGTACTTTATGTGGTACATAAACAGGAAGGAGCAAGATTATACCCACTTTGCAGGCTGGCCATGATTGCTTGGGTCCAAACAATTCAGTACAGTTTATTTCTTTAAGCAATTAACATTCCTTCAGAGCAGAGCACAGTAACAGACTCTTTGAGCAGATCTTGGGTAGACCATCACGAGTACATGCTACACCACAAGATCTTCCTGTGCATAGTCTGTCAGAGCATCTGCAAAGTAGATCTGTTTTTCTCCAATCTGAATAAATAACTGAAACCATTCTGCTCCAGGACATCTTGCAAAGATGCTTGGAGGATAGATGCATTTTCAGTCTCCTGGATGGTAATTTTTCTCTGTCCTTCCACCCATTCATCTCTTTTTCCAGAGTTCTTCAAAATATCAGGGTTGATTATTCAAAAGCATCACTGGTGTTGCCCATTTATCCCAGATAATACTTATTCTCCCTTCTCATGTAACTGCTCAGGTGCAATTACCAAACATTTCCTCACAGACTGGACTTGCTCAGACAGGACATGGGATCTCTGATTCATCCCAACATTCAAAATCTGAATCTAACTGTACAGATGATAATTTTTTTATCCTTTTTAGGCAACTGTTTTCTGATGATGTGCATCAGTTATTGAAAGCATGAAGAAGTGTCATCCAAGTGGAAAAGATTTTCTTTTGACAGGACCATCGCAAGCAGGGGCACCCCATGGTACTTGAGTACCTGTGTGAATAGCTTATTTCTAACCTAGCATACACTTGAGTTAAGGTATACCTTTCAGCCTATCTGCCGCTGGATCCCACAATTTCCAAGTCAAGTCATTTTAAAGGGGGATTTGCATATCAGACCCCCAAGAAAAAAGATGGCTGCTTCTTGGGATTTGAATTTTGTTTTAAAAACTAAGTTAACCTCCTTTTGAACCTGCAAGCAACTGTTCTGTGAATTTTCCCACCTTGCTGATAAGTTTTAACTACTGCTAGATGGGTATATGAATTACAGACCCTGATGTCTGTTCAGTTATTTCTTATTTTTCACAAGCACGTAGTGATTTTGATAACCAATCTTTCTTTTTGCCTAAAGTTGACTACATTTATTCTTAATCAAACTATCCAGGTCCCTGTTTTAGATCCTGATCCACAAAGCAAGGATTCTTCACTGGCTGGATTTGTACAGATAGTTGAGATGTTATCTGGATGAAAGTAAATATTTTAGAAAATGTAATAAACTGTTTGTATTTAATGGTGATAGGAAAAAAGGACAGTCAGCTTCTAAATGAACCTTCTCTAAGATCTCTTTCCTCTCCACTCTAAGCATGATAAAGTTCCTGCAGAGAGTGTAATGGCTTATTTTACTAGATTAGTTGCAACATCTTGGGCTTTCTGGGAGGGTGTGGACTTGAGATCTGTTTTAGGGTCCCTATTAATAACTCAAACTTTTTAAAGTTCGAATGTCATATGGTCGACACCATATGATCTAACTTTAAAAAGCAATGGCTCTGTACTGCGCAGAATGGGAACATTTCCATTTCTGCACTGAAGTGTGATCTTGGAGTTAGTATATTTAATTAGCGGGGGTGTGGGGGGTGCAGTGGGGCTCAGAGCATTGAGGTAAGTTTTTTAAATTATATTTTCAATGTTTCAAACTTTGCTGATATGTTGTCGAACATATGAGGTTCGAAGTTTTGAAACTTTGACTATATAATATAGACCCATATTTTAGAAGCAGCAATTTGGTCCTCAATTCATAAATTTACCAAGCTGGATGTTTTTTCCAGAGCCAAAGCAGACTTTGCTAGAGATTATCTTCAGGGAATTTTATACTCTGGTCTTTCTTCATCCACTCGTTTTTCATGAGCTTTGGCAATCATCCCATATGTAATGGTTACTACAATACTTATCTAATAATGAGCATAGTACAGCCGTGCAGTTAACTTTAACAGTGGATGTTAAGATACTGTTGCAGTACTGACACCTTCCCTTCATCCCCCTCTGACAGGGGAGGAGTATCCTTCTTTTTCCTGTTTGACAAGACTTTATGCAGAGTAGTAGTTTTCAGCCTCCCCTTCTAGAGGCAAGAAGACTCTGAGTTTTGGTATGAACGTACATCCCTGTTAAACTGGCATGTCTGCTTGTGCTAAGGGTGGATGCACTGTGTGCAAGGAAGGTCCCTGAAGGTTTGTAGACTGGCATGATGTATGGCATCATTGGTAGGATATGTTCCTATTTGTTAGGACTGCAGCAGTGATCTAGCTGAACATCTGCTATTATGGTACGTTTAACTACACAATTGTACTTTCAGCTGCAGGCAGTGAAAATGTCAGATATTCCAACTGCATGGCCAGAAATTCGGCAGAAATATTAGTATCACAGGTACTTGAAATGTCACCTATGATGAGACCTGGTGAGATGGAATCTAAAATCCATCTGACAAACACTTGAGAACAACATCCAATTCTTGTCATTAGTCATGCTCATGCTAACAGATACAAATCCTACATTTTTAAAACAAAAGTCTGGCCTTGAGGTCTAATACAAAGCACCTGTATAGGAGGGTACATGTCTCATCTCAGTACAGAAAAGTGACTGCCAGTAAAAGACATTTTCACAGTTAATGAAAAAATATATGAGATGCAGGCGTGGTCGCACAGTATGCGTAGAGCGTATCAATCAACAACAGTCTGTATAACACACAAATACACTGATACGCTAGCTGCGTACAGATAGAGTTACCAGTTAGTCAGTATCACCGTAAAAAGCAAAAGTATACCAAGTACTGTATCAGGCTTCCGTGGAACAATGGCTTGAAAACTCTTCAGCACCTCAAGCGTTCAACGGGACATATCCAAAGTCGTATAACAAAGAAAGCAAGTAAATGCAATGCAGGCTTGATATTCAACGCCAGTATGCGAGTCAGTGCATACAAAAATAAGCTATCTGCTTGTAGATGGAGTCAACAGTTAATTCAAATAAAGTACCTGATTCAAGAGCAAAACTTCAGAGGGACAATAGCTTGGAAACCTTCAATGACAAACCAAGCGTTCAACAGAGTATATCCAAGGTAGTTTATTCATATAAAAATCGGCAAGCGCTTTCAACTAGGTCTTCATCAGGCCGTTAAACAATTTAGACTGACAAAGCACTCATATTTATAACAAAACATCACAGTAGCAACGATGTCATTTCCTGTTAAAATTTTAAACTGACAGAGCATCACAGTAATGAAAATGTCATTTCCTGTTACTACTAATTCAAAGTCTAAAAACATTTTAAATAGAAAATATATATAAAAAAGGTATATATAAAAAGATCTGTAGTGATAGTTGCACGCAAAAGCTGACTGTATGTAGTTCCAAGACAAAACACTGTCATTGTACAAAAAACATATAATTGCATACACAATAAAATAAAATTACTGCTAAGAAATGTATCTAATTTATTAAAATTATTGTTAGTTAAAGCACTTATGCATTAGAAATCCATTCAAGATGCCACAATAAATAAAAACTACTAATATTTGTATCATGGTGTAAACTCTCATGAAGTCAGAAATTTACCATCAAACATTATCACTAAAATATATATATGAAAAACATATATATATATTGATTTACATATCTAGTAGGAAATATCTAATATATTAAAAATATTATTATTAAGAACAATTCAACCCACCACAGTAGATGGAAACGAACTAACATTAATGTCATGATGTAAAAGTCTCAAGAAGTCAGAAATTTACCACCAAAAAGTGTCACTGAATTATATATAAAAATGTGTAAAATGATCCACATATCTATGAGGTCATTGCCTACACTAAGTACATATATATAAAGATATATATATAAAAATATATATGTAAAAGGCCTCATAAACACTGACACTATATGCACTAATGATACATCCACACAATGTGCAATAATATAGGTTAAAAATACCATAAATTGTTGTGACATGACATCATTATATATAGTAATATAATGTTACCATAGATAACCTGCTACATAATAGGATGGCAGTACATAGCAATCCAAATATTCACAAATAGCTGCGTCATTTATAAATTGTGAGTGATGAAAAATACTCACTATTTTTGTATTTATATTTTATTTAAGTTTCCTGGCTTTAAGTATGGGTTTAATAGAGACCCTATCATTAATGCCAGGGCTGCAATCAGCTCTAAACCTAATAATCCATTTGGCTTCCATTTGTTCAGTAAGATTACTCAAGTCCCCTCTCCTTATCCCCAGTTTGTTCACATAGATAACTTGGAATAGAAACTTATGTTCTATTGATGTGTTATTTACATGTTTAGAGAGGGCATTTGATGTGCAGGATATCCTAATCTTATATATATGTTCTCTTATTCTCTCTTTAAACTTACGGTCAGTCTTGCCCACATAAAATGCTGGGCAAGATTGACATGTAGCCAGGTACACGACATGTTTAGAGTTGCATGTTGCTGACATGGTGAATGTAAAAAGCTGCCCTGTGACAGGATGTGTAAAAGTATTACATTCTTTCACATATTTACATTGATTACATTTCTGACACTTTCTAGTAACCCCATCTAGACTATCTGACATTATATTTCCAACTCTATTCGGACCACAGAGCATCCTATGCAGATTCAATTTGTTTCTATAAGAAAACTTGGGGCCTCATCTATTATACTAGAAATCATAGGGTCTGTTAGTAGGACATCCCAATGTTTCCTGTAAATATCCTTGATATTATTGATGTCTTGTGTATAATGTAGAGGGATTCTGATATTAGTACTAGCTTGTACTGTTCCTGAGATTGCTGACTCATCACTTTGTTTACCAAAATAGGGCTGAGCTCTACCCTCTCTAAGCCTATCTATTCCAGAGAAATTCTCCTCAATCTCTTCATTCGTAGCATCTACTGGTAAACTTGGTTCTAAGTCCTTCCATCTCTCTAAGGAACCCAACATCATCAGAATTAAGCCTCGATGCCCGCATGGCTTGGCTCTTTAAAATATTTTTAAAAATATGTTTCGGATGCATACTACTACGATGTAGCAAACTATTTCTGTAGCACTCCTTCCTGTATACTCCAGTATTCAAATTACCATCAGGTAATTTCTCTATGTATACATCCAAATACGGAATAATGTCTCTAGATTTCACCATGGAGAAATTCAAGTAGTCAGTCTCATTATTCATCCTCCTATATAAACCATTCAATTCTTCTTCATTTCCCTTCCATATTAGAAAGAGGTCATCTACAAACCGGGTATAACATCCCATCTTGTTCTGAAATTCAGCCATCCGAAAGAGTGAAGTATCTTCCCAGTCAGCCATAATTAAGTTGGCGTAGCTGTTCGCACAGGATGTGCCCATGGCTACGCCATCTTTTTGTATGTATATCATGCCATCAAAGGTAAAGATGTTATTTGTGAGAACTATCTCCATTAGTTCACATAAGACACCAATCCTGCTCGTAGAGAGGACCCTGTCCCCTGTCAATCTCCTTTTTAGCCTAATTAATCCGTCTTTGTTTGGTATTACTGTGAACAGGGATTGTACATCAAAAGTTACTAGAATGCTTTCTTGCCCATCATTCACTACAGTTGTCTGTTCATATAATTTAATAAGGAATTATTTGGTATCTTTTAATATATGTTCGTATTTGTCCACTATAGGTCTTAGTATTGATTCCAGATATAGGGATATAGGTTCAGTTATCCACCCTTTCCCAGCCACTATAGGCCTCATTGGTGGTTTAGTTCCATCCTTGTGTATTTTTGGAATTCCTTGTATAATTGGAATAGTGGGGTATTCAACAAGTAAATATCTAAATAACTCTTCATTAATTCTCTCTTCATCTAGCATCTTGCTCAACCTAGATGCTACCTC